>NW_009733652.1:85103-85418 GCF_000703405.1 Apaloderma vittatum
AAAGAGGATTTTATAATTGGATTTTAGAGTAATTTAGGAGACGAGATAAGCTGTAATGGTTGCATATTAGAGGTTAAAACTACAGCAGAAACTCATAACGTAAGGGTTCATTGCCCTGAGAAAAACAGAACAAAGGAAAGCAACGCCGGAGCAGCCTGGCGTAGGTGGCAACAAGGTGAGTATGGGCTACGGGAAACTGGGGGGCTTTTATATTAACGTCCTCTTAAACAGATACCAAGAAGAGTGCCTTCTTACAAAAAAAGAAAATTTCTATTATGTGACAGATTTTATATTATACATATATATATATATATT
>NW_009733653.1:0-8952 GCF_000703405.1 Apaloderma vittatum
TCACCCTTTTGGAAATATATGTAAAGATTTTGTCTTCATTTTACAAAATGTGACCATGAATAAACACTCTTACTTGGGTTACAGACAATCAACAATAACCCTAGTACTCTTGCATTCAGGGATATTCTTCAATGAAGTCCTATGACGAGTAAAATTAATATGTTTGATCCCTCACTACCTGTCTAAACCCCTCTAACAGCCTGAAGGTTTTCTAAATGACACCGATTTCTGCAGTGGCATTTTGACTTTGAAACTTTTTCTAAAGAGAATTCTCGAACTAAGACAGTATCTTTTCAAAGACAACTTGCCCTCAGCAGTTGAGGCATAGGACTCAGGCACGCACAGCTGTGGTTTAGCAGGTGACAGCAGATGCAAAATATATTCTTTCAGCCTAACTCTGTAATAGAAGAGATTTAGGCTGAGGTATTTTACCTTCCACCTGCAATGAGTTAAAACATTTTTGCTCAGCTGTCCCCAATAACTCATTAAGCCACGGCAGAAGCTCCACCAGCCCAAGCCTCGTGACTTGCAGGTCTGAGCACCTCAGGCTGGGTCCTTGGGTTTGTGGGATAGAGATCAAGTCAGTCTGGTCACATCTTTGGTGGCCCTGGCTCTGTGAGAATGAAGGTACTTATATGTAAGTTCACAGGAATAGTCGATAAATATAGTTTGTATCAGTAATTATTGGAGGTCAAAAGAAAAGCTTATACCAGCTTAGTGTTGTGGCTTTCTTAGAGCAGCATGTGCCCAGACCTTTACAAGCAGGAGTTGTTGGAATGACCTTCCCTGGCTTTGTGCTGGTGACTGCAGCACTTCAATCTGCCATTAAACTTGTGGTTTTGCTGTGTCTGACCTTGTCCCTTATTCACTGCAACCGCTTCAAGCGCTTTCCTTGGAATGAAATTATTAAGCGAGAGGCTTTTCCATGGAGTTTATCCTCAGACCATCTGAGAGCTTAATGAATATTAATATTCCACTGTTATTTTTTCTCTGTTCTTCTTTAATAAGGTGGAAACATGATCCCTTTTTAACACATGAAACAGAAGCTCAGAACATTTGAGATAAAAAAAAAATAAATTAAAATTAGAGCCACAAAGCCGGGGTCCAGGATTTTGGATACTGTAGTCTTTGGTGCGAGCTCTGCTGCACCCTGATTGCTGGCAGCTGTGAGGGGAGCACAGCTGTCTGGGGGTAATTTGGGCAATCGGTGCTAGCTGGGAGGTGCTGCAGCTTTTCAGAATCAGTCCGGCTAGACAGGAGGAGCGTGAGGTTCTTCTGATGGTTGGAGAGGTAATGGAGAATGTTTTTGGGTTTTTTTTCTGCCTTTTTTTTTGTGGAATTGTGTTCTGGGTTTCCTGAGACTTGAGTAAAAGGTTTCTGGTTTTGGGGAAGGCATTTTCTGAGAAAAGAGTGGCGAAGCGTGTGTGAACTGGAGAGGAATGCCTGTGTGATGTTTTGGTTAAGTCACTTTGAGTTGGCTAATGGATAATACTAAGTGTGGGATGATGTATAGAAAGGAAAAAAAGATGAGTGAATAAAATCCTTTTTCAGGAGTCTTAAATCTCTAAACTTGAGGAGCTTTTATATGGCTTGGAGCCCTCCTCTGAGGGTGAGCATTCTGTGTTCAAAGACTGCATAAAACTTTATTTTATTTGTTGTACTGCGGTAGCAAAAAACAACTGTGAGGGAATAAGAGGTGGGAAAGCCTCTTTCATCATGAGAATGCTGGCTGGGTTAAGCATTCTGCCTGTAGGAACCTGAGCTCTTCTTTGCTGTGGGGACATCTTGTCTGCTACCCCGGACTTCTGTGCCGTTCGCTGCCTCTTTTCCTCTCAGTGCAACCTCAGCTTTATCCTCATGCAACTTTTGATTCTTTTCCCCTCCCTGTATTTTAAGCCTGTATGGTTTTCCTAACCAGTCTGACCCTTTGGTAGCCCAGCTGCCGGCTCCCAGGAACTCTCTGTGGAGTGGGGGTGAACTGAGGACCTTGGGGTTTTGTGTGTTTGTCTCACAAGTTGATGATACTTGCAAAACTCAGATGATGGAAATGTTCTGATACTGCAGAGAGCTGCCTGCTAAATTAGAAATCTTATTCCAAGTAGGCTAGAAAAACTCAGTGGATTAGCTGTAGCGCTGTCCCTAGCAAATCAAAGTGTTTTTACTGTAATTTTTGCTTTCTGAAGTTTCTGAATTAATTTTCTTGAAACATTTAGCCTGAAGGAGGTACTTGACAGGAGACATGTAATCCGAAAGTGCTACAGTTTTGTAAAATTCTAAGCTGTCAATGAGAGAGTATTTTTTAGGGGTTTTTGATTTTGCTTAGAGTGAATGGTGTAATCAAGCAACCTTGATTATGCCTGGTATAATCGGCACCTTCTTTAATAGTGCGGCACGTAGTCCATTTGAAGAGGCAAATAGAAATAAGTAACATTTTCTTGCTGGAACCTTTCTGATATCTAAGGTGGCAATAAAATCCTTGATTTTCTTCTGTATTTATGGCTTTATGGAGAATCCCATCAGCTGTTTGGGTTTTCTCTGTTGGATTGTGTAAGCCAGCAGTGGAAAAGAGCTCCTTTGTTAGGTTACCCAACGTCCCCCACCCTCGCTACAAGTTTATTCACTATTGTGCTCTTATTTTGTCCAGTCTCATTTAATGCTAGGGCTTACACTATTTCCTCTGAAAATTACTTAGTTATCATGTGTTTTGTGCTTTACAATCTAAAGTTTTTATCTGCTTTAATTTCATCTAACAGTTCTTGGAGAAAAGTTCTTTATGATCTAAATTAACTTTCAGCTCTGGGTTAGAAGTTAATCTATGGTTATTTTATTTCTGTGGTACCTCCAAGAGGCTTTTATTTCCATATAATGGGCCTAAATCCAGTTTAAATCTAAGGTTTTCTTGTCTCGGCTAATTCAAGAGTAAGAAAATTTATCAAATGTTTTTCTCTCCCATGCAAATTGTTTGTAGTTTGAGTTAAATTGTGAGGAGCTTGTATTTATTTGTTCTTGAGCCAGTTGTGTAACAAACTCTTAGTGGTAGCAAGTGGGCAACCAGTGAACCCCAGTGAGTCTTAGAATGGGTGTGACTTGATTTTGATGAGATTATCTGGAGTAGTGTGCTATGGAATGAGGTGAGATTTTGCTGAATTCTTTTGAGTTATTCTAAACAAGAATGTATTCCTTTAAGTTTTCTCCAAGATGTTTACTTCCTTTCTTGTACTATAACTTCTGAAGTCTTTAATTGTGTTTTCTCTCTTGCTTAATCCTTCATCCTGTTCACGTGCAAGCTGAACTCGTGTTCTGGGGGTTTCATTTTTAGCAAAGTGGTAAGTTTGAGAATTTATGACTATGTGCTTCCCCATTTCTCCCTGCTCCCTTAGCACATTTTTTTTTTTTTTTGGTGTCTTATCCTACAACTCCAGTCAGTCCTCCGGTGTATTTTGTATTCACTCAAAGATATCGTTACTCTTCTTTCCTGGAATCTGTGGAGAAGTTTTTCTGTAACAGCTTCTTCCTTCCCATCTCTGCTCTCTCTTCTTTTTTTCCTCCTGCCTATGGCAGAAAGAACAAGCTCACCACAATGGCAGCTAATAGAGGTAGCTCATACCCAATTTCGTCAGTTTTCATTACTTCTCTGAAATATATCTGGTGAACCTTTTCAGGTTCTCTTAACCGTGCTTGCAGTAATTGCAGCAGACTCCAGGGCACGCAGGTGACTGAGTCAGAAATGGGATGTGAGCCTGTGTATTGATCACAGTACAGAGAAACCTTTATCTCTGGATCACCCAGGCCAAGTAGGTATAGAACAAAAATTGTCAAGCAGAGGAAGACATCATGTTCCTGCTCTAGGACTGACAACACGGAGGTAGAATTAAGAACAGACAATTAACTTTTTATTTCAACGTTGTTCTCTAGGGTTAAACTTTTAAGAAACATTTGTTTCTCCTGGTTGGCACCAACAGCCATTGGACCTCTTGGTCTTTAGAGGGAGCTTATCTCTGGGGCAGTGTCTGTGGCAGGATGCTTTCTGCCGAGTGTTTGCAGATTAGCCCTGGCTAACTAGCTGCTAACACCAAGCACCTGCAGGACTGTTCCCTATGTCTGACCTGGTCACTCAGGTGTTCCTGGGTCTTTGGAGGGTCTGGTCTCCTCCCAAACACAGATTGCCCAGAGTGAAACAAATGATACAGCCCCGAGGTATTAACCCTTTTTAACCACTGACTGTAAAAGACCGAAAGGACAAGCTCACATGTTGAAGTCGAAACCAATCTGTTCTTTTCTGTCATCTCTAAGCTTAAAATTTAGCACAAGAAACTATAATCTTTCGCTGTTTGTTGCCCGTGGTGATATGTAGGTGTTAGTAAGAATAATAAGGGAAAATTTTGTATAAACCTGCTTTGTTGCACATGAGGGATGTGGATGTAATGGCCAAAAAAAGATGTTTAATAGGAAAATAAGTCATCAAAACCTGCAACAGCATCTATCAGCATATCCATTTTTGAGGTAAGAGAACCCGGTGTCCCTGTAGTGGCTCTTTACAGCGTTAACTTTAAGATCTGGGAGGTTCTGCAACAGCCTCCCATGAAAAGTGGCGGAGACCCTATTTCTCAGGCTTTAAAATTAGGCTGCAAGGTGGTGAATGTACATTAGAGAGTGGTAACTGAGAGGTTAATGTGGCTGAAAGAAATGGAAATAATAGACCTCTTCCATTTCTGAATTTTGCGAGGTAACTTCTAAGGTAACAATCAAATCTAATTACCTGATCAGCCTAAACACATAACTAGATTTCCTTCTTAGGCTTTCCCCATTAATGTGCCAGCTTCCTTTGCCATGAAGCACACTAACAAGTCTTACAAGTGCAGGTATATACGAGGTTTGGTTTTGTTTTATTTTATTTTTAGTCCTAACGGACATGTTATCATAGCCATCTCTCTGTTTTGAGTATCAAGTAGCTTCTGTTTTGCAACTTAAGCAGTATCTACAGATTTCTTGGGCTCTCACAAGCCTTTGTCTCCACTGTGGAAAGTCTTATTTCAAGTCTAGCCTGGGTTTGGAAAGAAGTTATTTAAATACCACGTTTTGATGTGACTTTTGATACATGAAGGAGCAGGCTCACTGTCACAGAGCTCTTATGAACAGAGGTAAGACTTAGAAAGGATCAGCTCTTTTTGCCCTTCTTGTGAATCCTGAAATTAGATTATTTTTTACTTGTTTGTCTTGTTTTGATTCACCTAGGTTGTTTCTGCATGCAAAAACATCTTTAGTGATTAGGGTGTCTGCTTATAGGTTTGTAAATATTCCAAAACAGCTTTCCAAAATACTGCACAGTCGTGAACACATGAGAAAACATTTTGACCTCTCCCCACTTATCTTGGCAGTCAGAGTCAGCGTACAGTGTCCAGGTAAATATGGAAAACACACCTTTTTGAGAAAATAAAGCTAATTTTCCCCTCATCCTGATATTTTTTTCCGTATTTGGTGATGCCTATTCCGCTACTGAGGATCAAGCTGTTTTGCTGAATTCCTGTGTACACAAGTGGGACTTGAAAGGGAACCTGGAATTGAGGCTGTAAGGAAAACTGCAGTATCTCAAGGGCAGGAATATTGATGAAACTATTCTCAATTGCAGTCAGTACAACTTGAGTCAGTGTAAATAATAAATTACTGATGGGCATGAGGGGTACAGACAGGATAGTCTAAGTTCCTGGAGACCTAAAACATCTGAGGCTGGAAATGTTGAAGATAATAGTAATTGCAGCTTCCGATTTTTCTTCCTGTGTTTTTTTTTTTTTTCTTGCCTACGTGTATGTTTAGTTAAAGGTCATGAAGAGATTTGTGACCATGCAAAAAAAAAAAATCAAATTAACCTCTCCTTCTTGCTTAGAAAAATCTTCTAGGGAACTGAAATGTAATAGGGTAATACCCTGATCTTTTTGCTATCAGTGCTTCTTCAGTTAAGGATAAATCACTGCAAGGCATTTAGTTTTAGTTTAGTAACTTCCATCTCATTTGTTAAACAGTGATGCAGTATTTAAGGCTGCCTGCGTACTTCAACAATTCGGGTGTTTTTAGAAAGTGCTCAGTGGTGTGAGAATAATGTTCGACATTTCGACTAATTCTCTCTCTGGCGAGAGACGTAGCATGCCCTTCAGTTTTTGCAACTCAGCTTGCTATGGAGAGGAAGAGAGATAATAACTGTCACGGATAAATGCGAGCAAATGTAAAAAGAATGGTCCTGTTGGCTCAAGCCGAGGGTCTGTGTATGAGAATAGTTGCTCAGGGCAACTTCTTACCTCTGTAAGAAGGTGGGCAATATCCTTGTCCTTCAAGTATTCTCTCCAGTCTTTTGACCAGAGAGAAAATAATCTGATTTCCTTTGGGGATGTGGAGTGGTGAGGGAATAGGTATATATTGGAATGTAATGGCTACGTAGGATTTCAGAGTTTGGAGTCGCTGGGTGTGGTGGGTTTTTTAATTATCTGCATTTGGTGTTGTTTTTTTTTTTTTGTTTTTGTTTTTTTTAATTTTATGAGCGTGAGCCTTAAGTTTCTAAAATGGCCTTTCTTTTTAATGCTTTCAAAATAAGGCTTTAAAACTCATGTTTTATCTTTTTCTCCTCCAAAGCAAAACGGTAAGGCAACATGTAAATTTTTTTTAAACTTCTAGCTATTGATCACATCAGGATTTCTGCCTAAGTCAGATATAAGGGTTCAAAAATCTGTTTAGAAATTATAGCAGCCAAATAGTGCAAAATCAAGGTGATTATGACTTGTATTCCAGCAGCGCAGAATTAATTTGAAATCACAGTCTTAGGGCACTGAATTAGACTAAGATTTTAGGCAGAAGGTTGGAATATGGTGGTAAGTCTCTGGAACAAAGATGTCTACGTAAAAACTGCTCAATTTGCCAAAGGAATTAGTTCAAAAAAACATAAATACTGCCACTATATGACACGTCTATCTTTATTTTAGAGCAGTAAGTCCCTAAATATAACATCTAGTGTGTTTCTTAGACTCTGAGGTACTTGCTTGTGTTGCTCACTAGACTCTGACTGTGAGTTTGAAGATGCAAAGAAGGTTTAGTGTAGTTGTGCTGTTGCACTTTGTCCCTGGAGAAGAGAGGTTTAGGATCAAGTAATTATTACTATTATTCATATGTAATGAGAATGGATGGGCCCTGACGCTGTCCTTTCTACAAAATACCACCTCTTGATCCTGCCTTTAAGTTAGGACTGGACGGGGAAAGGTGGACTGAGAAACTTCTACGTGTTCTACTAGGGCGATCATTGGGGTAGTGTAGACGGCTGCAGCAGTAACTCCTCACGCTTCATCAGCCAGAGGTGCCTGGTGGTCCCTGGTGACAGCCTTAGCCTGTCTAGTTGAGTCTCTCAGATCATCTTTCGCTCCTGCTATAGTCTTGCTAAGAGCTTCCTCAGTGTGGCAATTGTAGTCCTAAATATGGCTTCCCCTTGCTGAAGTTGCTGCAAGTTAAGAGGAAGCATGAGGGCTGGACTGACAAATAGCATAGGGATTTGGGGTTCAATAAATCGAAGCAGGTTAGAATAATAAAAGCCAGATGAAAGGCTGCAAAAATCTTTGAAGGCCATTGGAAGTACATAGGAAATATAACTTTTTTTTTTTTTTTAAATTTAAAAAAAGCCTGAACTTCCCAAAGAACAAAAATGAAACTAAACCATGAATTATTCAGTAGTAATAGATGACATCTCCGGTTTTGGAGGCTGTGGCTGCCTCAGCAGTGGCGTTAGTCTTTGGCTGCTCTGGCACCTCTTCTTCCTTCTCTGCCAACCCACCCAGAGACCCCAAGGGGAAAGTGCTTTCACAATCCTGAGTTGACCACACCTGCGAAATGACAGGCATTTGGACAGAGGAGTTGCTTTCAAAGCCACGCTCCCCTAGCTCATACTGCCTGAGGGTCTCTTCTTGTTCCTGGTTTAAGTAGTCCGGTACTAGTAAGTCGCTGTGCTTCAGGTGATGTGTCTTCAGCGTGTAAGCTCGGGTGAACTTTTTCCCACAGCGGTCACACTGAAATGGTTTAACGCCTGAGTGGATAGATGTGTGTTGTTTTAAGTGCTGCATGCGAATGAAGCGGGCCCCGCAGGTTGGACACTGAAAACGTCTGTCTGGACCATTTGGGCTGGGTCTCTCTGTGCGATCATCATCATCTGCATGAGCGTTAGTGCCAGAGGTACGCTGGAGTGTGGGTAATCCCTCCGTAACCCTCTCATCTGTTGAGCCTTTCGAGGAAGACTGTGGGCTGATCAGGAGATCTTCCTGCACTTGCTCGCTTCCCGGGACTGTCTGCTGATCGCTCAGCCAGCTCTGGGATGCGCTAACAGGCTGCGACACCTCCTTGTGAACCTCCTTGTCGCTTAACCTTTCCACTTTGACGTGCACGTCTTTTTCGATCACGAGGGGAGAGCTGGCTTTTGTGCTCTCACAAGTCATGTAATCTGCAATTCTTCGGTTGGACTCGGAGGGCCCAGGCGTTTCCAAAGTTCTAGAGTTCTCCGCCTTCTTCACCTTCTCAGACTGAAGCCTCTGATTGATTCCGAAAGGGAAAGTGCAGGGAAAAGCTAAGGACGAGTCCACGGGCTGATTTAGAGACTCGGGGTAAGAAGTTGAAGGATTCAGCACTTGGGGGGAGCTCGTTTGCGTGTTGCACTTAAGGGGGCTCTTGGGAGACATCGCTGTGTAGCTTTTGCACTTCCTCTGCGACTTGCGGCCAACGGGAATCGTTCTTTCCACCACGGAAGAAGCCAGGGAAAGGCTGCCGCCTGGAGAAGCAAAATTGCTGTTTGCGTTGCTCTCCTGCCCTGCATCCGGCCCCTTCTCCTGCGGGCTGTTGGGCGCATTCCACAAAATGCTGGACTTCATCAATTCCGAGCACGTGCTGGCGACACCGAACATCTGCATGTAGCTGGCTGCAGCCAAC
>NW_009733654.1:0-205 GCF_000703405.1 Apaloderma vittatum
AAGTTTTTCCTTGGCGTCGCTTGGAGCAGCGAGAGGAACGGGTGCAACATGAAAACGGTATTTGTAACGTGTTCTGCGTGAAAGCGCGGGCTGCTCCTCCCCAGCGTTTTCAACGCAGCGGCCTGCTTGCCTCCAGGAACGCTCGCCGGCCGGCCGAGAGCATGCTAAGAGCGGCTATAAAAGCACTGATTTCCTACCTGCCCAG
>NW_009733654.1:246-6580 GCF_000703405.1 Apaloderma vittatum
CCTGTAGTTAAATCAGAAGCGTGGGTCTTCCCTGTAGCCTTTACGAGTTATCTCGTGTGGCGCTTGAACATTTTACCAGGACTTTGTTGCTTGAAATGAGCATGACACTTACGTTGTTTGGCAGTCCCGGTTGTGAAGTATTTATGAAAATGTTCAGAGCTCTTTTTTCCTGTTTTTTTGCTTTTTTTTTTAATGTGCAGAAGGTAGGCTGTATTTATAAATTTTTCTGTGTTAAAAATGCCTTTGGGAGATCCTTCCAGATTTCTGGTGGAAGTAGCCTTGCTTCCTGGAGTGCTGCTTGTTAATTGTTTTGAGCAGGTTTCTGGCTGTTGTACCAGCCACAAGTAGATGAGGCAATTAGCACGTCCAGTCTGAGGCTTGTAGCTCTTTCGAATTCCTTTCGATTTTGTGTACATCTATCTGAAGTAGTCGCTGAGCTATATTTCACTGTTCAAAGTATGATGAAGGTGCTGCTGAATTCTCTGTGGTATTCATATAGAAATATGTGTGAGAAGTGCTTGAACCTATCTGTCCTTTGCCCAAGTATTCCTGAAACAAAGGTGAAAAAGAAGTGTTTTTTATCTCCTAGTCTTAAAACTATTTTTTTCCCCCACTTCATGTTTAAATAGCAGAAGTAGCACTTTGTATATTTGTACTGAGGACTGTTTTTTTTTTTTTTTCCCCAAAGGATGTTTTACAGAACACCTACTCACTTAGGACATTTTTCCAGTGCAAGCATGTGTGGTGCTCACATTATTATACAACTTGATGATTTTTCAGTTACTGACAAGTGCTGAACTAGAATAATTGTGCAATAAATTTGAGCCTTGTCATAGTTCGTTTGTTCATTCTCTCTTTATTTATTCTCAGAGGTCTAATCTTACCTCTGCAGTTGTACATGCAAATTCAGGAAAATCTGAACCAGTTTACTTCTCTGTCCTGTTAGCATATGGGAAAAGAAGCCTTAAAAATTTTAATAGTCTTCTTGGTGCCTGTATATATATAGTGAATAATTTCTTTATTCAGAGTTTAAAGTCTGTGTTGTTTTCCCAGCTGAAATTTTCTCTTCGTAGCCTCTGCTCTCCTTTGAATTTCTGTACGTACAACTAACTAGTTCTGTGAAGTGAGTGCTGCACTTACCTTCAGTCTCACTGATCTGTCATTGAGTTGGTGATTTTTTTCCTATTTGCATGACATTTACATATTTGCTTTACATTTCAGTACTCCACAAAGCCTAAGTTCCTTATCTGACTGTCTTTAGACATATGAGAGGGGGGGAAAAAAATCTTGAAGCTGTTTCACTGGAAATATTTTATAGCACTTAGGATTGGAGAGCTGCAGAGAGCTCAAAACTATCATGATCTGTTTGCAATTCTTGGAAGTGTACTACAGTCATCCCAAATCAGAGGCAAATGAGTGATTTTTGCTATGACTTTTCAAATCATATTCCATTCTGCCTGCCTATGCTTCTTAGAGTAATGTCTTGATGCTCACAGTAATTTGTAAATATTTACTTCAGAAAACACAGATGCACACACACAGTAGGGTGGGGGGAAAAATACATTTGTAAGTAGCAATATCTAAGCTTATAGATGATGATGATGATAAACTTCTTGTACTGTTTTTTTGATGTTATTGATATTTAAATTGAAAAAGTCACTATGGCGAGGAATTTTATCGAGGCTTTGGGCAAGGATCAGCTTAATGAGTTTTAGAGAACTTGTCAGAAATCTGGGTGTTCTGAATTTATTCTGTGTAAAAGCTAGTAAACTTTTCAGGTCTGCTTTAAGTTACTTTTAAGATGGATTAGTTAGCTCAGTAACCTGCTAGGTTTATGTTCTTGTTACTACTAAAATTACATCTCTGTGTTACTGTCTTTTCATCAGATGACGGGATCAAACGAATTCAAACTAAATCAAACTCCGGATGATGGTATTTCCTCAGTAAAGTTTAGTCCAAATACGTCTCAGTTTCTGCTTGTTTCATCCTGGGACACAACTGTCCGGCTCTACGATGTTCCTGCCAACACCATGAGACTCAAGTATCAGCATTCAGGAGCTGTTCTTGACTGTGCTTTTTATGTAAGTGTATGAGGTGTAGGGTTTTAATTATTACCCCAAGGTGCATGAGAAATTGTTCGTCTCTGAAATTAAAGTGATAGTGAAATCCTACCTGAATTCTAGGTTTAAGAAAACCCCAGCTTACTTCTGCCAATTATTCTTTTAATGAATGTTGTTCTAGTCCTAAATATAGGTGTTTGCTGGGAGGGGTGCAGGCACACAAGTAATTTACCTCTGACAGAAGTGGTAGGCAAAAGTAATTTGAGCTGGTTTGTGCTCCTTCTGCGATGGAATAGTAAATTGTGTGCGTGTTTTCTTACAAAGAGTCGTGGTGGTAGTATATAGCCAAAAATCGTTATTCACAGTAAATGCCCATGGGCAATTATTCTTTTCCTTTTAACCTTCTCATACCAGTTTGTTTTGGAAACACGGCATTGTTCCAAGTGAGCAGTTTACTAGATACTTGATTTCTGTATTTTTAATGCACTGGATTTGAACTATGAATGGTTTAACTTGGTGCCACTTTTTTGTCTTTTTTTTTTTTTTTTTAATAGAAGGATTCTGTGAGCATATTCTTTTATTTTGCACTGTATTCTGGCATGTCCTCCAGTGACTTAATGTGTTACTGAACGTTTTAGGGATCAGCTTAAATTTTTACTTCTGCTTGTCTATTTTTTTTTTCACTGAACGTTTTGTCACACATCTAATACTGTACTGTGGATCAACACACAGGTTTTTAAGTGGTTTCTGGTTTCCAAATTGATTTTAGAAGGAGTACATTTCAACTAGGTGGAGCTGGTTTAGCTTGGTGGTCATTGAAAAATAAGCATTGTTTGTGTTGCTATTTCAGAAATAGAAATGGTTTGATATACCCTAACTGCTTTTGTTCCTTTTTATTTTTAAATTAAAAAAAATAAGAATTGTACAGTGCAAAGCGCTTTACTTAAACATTTTGCCTGTTTAGATCTGAACTGTATCTTAACTCTTGTGTCTTGGTTCCTCTCTTTGCAAAACTCTTGAAAGCGAGTCCTGTGTTAGGAGCCTAGGAGATTAAATATATAGCAGACAGGGAAATTTAATGTGTGTCAGAAGTTGATATTTTTTGCTTTATAGGATCCTACCCATGCCTGGAGCGGAGGATTAGATCAGCAGTTGAAAATGCACGACTTGAACACGGACCAGGGTAAGCAGATTGAAGTCTTGACAACTGGTCTAAGCTTCAGATTTATATACTTACCTGAGTGGAATATGTTTCAGTTTTTTTAGTTGGGGAGGGGAATATTTGCTTTAAGTAGTAGCTTCTATTGATTTAAGTGGTCAGCATTAGTGCTCAGCAGTCTCCTTCGCTGTGCAGCCCTTTCTTGTCACCGAGGTGCTGCGCAAGGCAGCGCTTCCTGTGGTGCAACTGAAGATTGTGCTGCAACACCTCCAGCAGAAACGCTGAATCCCTCGCTGACAAACTGAGAGTTTAAGCTTTTCCCGTGGTGAATATTCATCAATGTATTTTATGTGTGTATTTCTATTTTATTAATTGAAGGTGAAAACGGAAGGCAATAGCTATGCGCTTGTCACACTGACCGTTTGATGTTCGCATCATGTGTACCTTTGTTTAGCAGAATAACTCATGGCCCTAATAAGTTCCACCTAAAAGCATGGAAGCATTTGGCAGTTTGCCTAAAAAGTTTGGTAGATTCTTGTTTTAGGACGCATTGAATGGGATTTCTGATGATAATCCTGCTCTGCCATAGGCTACCGTGTCCCACTTAGGGGGAATTAGCTAAGCTGAAGCAAAACTAAGCATGTGATTCTTCAAAGGTTTGTGGTTTAGAGATCTTTAGAATGATATTTGGTGCGTATGACAGAGTTTATGTAAAGCTTTTGCTTTGTCAGACATCATGGCCTTATAATTTTTTTTTCCTCTAACAAAACATTGCTTGAAAGTAACAATTCCAGTGCCTCATTGGTGCAAAATATGAAGCTAGTTTGTATAACTTTTGTTTTGTGTCTTGTAAAGAGAAAAATGAATCTCAGCCCAAGACAAATGTAACCACCGGGACCAGCCGATAGCCAGGGCTCGACAAACTTGTGTACACAGTAATGTAATGAAAAAGGTCAAGTAATTCTGTTGTATATGACTTTCTACAACTATTTTTATTAATATTTTTATTAACGTGTACTATTAATTCTTTTGTCATATGCAAGCTGAAGTAATTTTTTTGTGTTAGTGCTCGCATCAAAGGTGGTGCCATCAGTAAGGAGACCATACTGAGGACTTCTTTATACCTCTGAAGATCTCTTGGTGGCTGCCTAAAATCTTAAAACTTCCTTTTATAATCTCAGGAGACAGAAGTTTAAATTTAGCCATCCAGATCTTTTGAACAGTTATGCTTCTGAAGACTGAACTATCCGTAGAGGAACTCGTAGCACATCAGTACACCCACAGGGATGTCAGAAAATAGCATGTTGATACTGTAGTAGTGTGTCTTTTTTTTTATTTCTTTTTATTCAACACATTCTGACTGTTTATAGAGCCAGTCAAGTTACAGTATATTGTCTTTTACAGAGAACCTTGTTGGTGCCCACGATGCTCCTATCAGGTGTGTTGAGTATTGCCCAGAAGTGAATGTCATGGTGACTGGAAGCTGGGATCAAACAGTTAAACTGTGGGATCCCAGAACTCCTTGTAACGCAGGAACCTTCTCTCAACCTGAAAAGGTACGTGCTGGGTGCTGTATGCCAGCTGAGGTATTAAAGAATATATCCAGTGACTGGTTAAATATCACCGTGCAGGATACTGTCTTGAGCTGAATCGAAGCTGAAAAGTTGTGTTTAGTGGATTTTTTTTTTTTTAAGCTCTAAAAATATTGCATTTTAAAATCTGTGGGGTGTTTTATGACTTTAGGTTAAGGCTTTGAGCTCCTGGCAGTAGGGGAGCGTAACTTAATTCTCAGCACTCCTTGTAGACCAAATTCTTATTTAAAACACACTTAGGAAGGAAAACCTAGCAAAGAGAGCATGTGGAATTGACTCCTTGGCTTCATTGTAATGTGTACTGTCGATTTCTGTAAACGTTACGGCTTTTATAGACATCAGATCCTGACTGTCGTGAGGTCTGATTGTTTCGAAACGCGCATAGAGGAAGAGTAGGAGGCCACATACATTGCTTAAAATAATAATTTGTTTTTTCACTTGTATTAAAAGAACTGCTTGTGTTGTAATTTACCTGTCATATTAATGCCTGGTAAATTCACACATTCTCCTAATACTGTAATTGTCTATGCTAATGAGAGACCAAGAGAAATAAGGTAAAATGTTACATTTTAAGCTTTTTCTAATGGTTATATGGTATGTGAATCTTTATACTGCTTACAGTGATGTCATTGAAAGAATGATAGAACAGTTATTTTAGCCTTTTTTTTTTTTATAGCCTCCTAAATGGAAGCTGGTTTGCTGGAAAGTTTTGCATATTAATATTTTTTTTTCCTATACCTTCTTAAAATTTCATTGAGCTCTGTCACATTGTATTGTCAAGTCATAATTGTGAGCCATCATTACGTTCCCTATCACATCTAAATAGCTATTACTTTTGTTACAACATAGCCGAATCTACTCCTGGCGAAACCTTTGTTCAGAGTAAAGTAATTGCATTATTTCTAGTTTTGATTTATAGTTGTATGTAGCATGTAAAGAACTGTGATAAATTGCTGACAGAATATCATGTAATGGACAGCCACAGTGAATCAAGCTGCTTATTGGTTCAGCGAGGTTCATTATGTCACTTTTTTTTAATGCTGCCTTTGATAAATGTGTACACCTGCTCAACTGCATGACAATAGTTTCATTTGATTTATGTTTCTCTGGTGTAGAAGGAATACTCACTGTACAGGTGTGACATCGGTTTGCAAAGAAGAGTGAAGATATTTAATATTCTTTATGCCTTTATGTGTACAAACATGTTATATAAAGTGCTTATTAATATTTTTGAATCAATTGTTCCATCAATACCAAAGGGAGGTTTGAAAAACTTTCAAAGTGTGTAGCTACTGTTGACTCAAAGTTTTCTTGCTCTTGTTATATGTAGGTGGGATTTGGCAGTTGGGATCATGAGAAATTTTAGGCAACTCCTATCTGAACGTTTAAGACATTTCCCATCCTAAGACTTCAGTCTTGAGAGGGAAGTTTAGTAATCACATTTTAGAGCCAGAATGCATGCTGAATGAATGTGGATTGGTAAAATGAAGTGTGTGTATTTTTATTTTTTATATATATTTAAT
>NW_009733655.1:0-25954 GCF_000703405.1 Apaloderma vittatum
CTGGAACATGGGAGGTTCCACAAAAACATTAAAAAATACTTTTTTCCTGTGAGGGTGACAGAGCACTGGCACAGGCTGCCCAGGGAGGTTGTGGAGTCTCCTTCTCTGGAGACATTCAAAACCCGCCTGGACGCGTTCCTGTGTGACCTACTGTAGGTGATCCTGCTCTGGCAGGGGGGCTGGACTAGATGATCTTTCAAGGTCTCTTCCAACCCCTGACATTCTGTGGTTCTGTGATTGCTATGTGGGAGCTTTTCATCCATTTGGAGTCCTGTCTCCAGTTTTGGGCTTCCCAATGCAAGTGAAGCCCTGACATAGGAGAGCGAGTCCAAGCGAACGAGAAGGCTGGGTGGATGCAGGGCACCGGCTACAAGGAGAGGCTGAGGAACGAAGCTTATCCTGAAGTGGCACACAAAGCATTTAATTTGCAATGAAATTTTCCAATCCCTTACTCTAAAGTTGGCGCAAGGCACGCAGGCATATGTTTTATGAAATATAAATGTTAAATCAAAGCAGTTGGCAAAGTGTTGATGTATTCCTCTTGCCGGAGCATTGAATTTTGTTTCAAAGGAGAGGAAGAAGCTAGCAGTACTTGTCTGTTAGATATGACACAAGTGTCTGTGCTGATACGTTCTTTTTCTGTGTGATAGCTATCAGTATCTGCTTAAAAACGGTCATTAAAATGCATTTATTGCCATTTGTGCACATAATTGGGATTTGCAAAGTTGCTTCTCCTCAGATCAAATAAAGCTCTCAAGTTGAAGAAATACACGCCTTCACAAGCAGAATTTTCTGGCTTTGTACTTTTGGAAAATGTGATTGTATAATGGTGCGAAGCTAATGATTTCCCAAGTTTTGCTCCTGCCTGCCACTTTGCCTAATGAGTAACTTCAATTGAAGTGGATGGAGTAGATGGGATAGAGGTTTAATCATGTCAGAAATACGTTCTGTCTCAGTTCTTCAGCTGTCTGTACTTCTGGCTTGGCAGGGTTGAAATGGTTTAGATGTAAGAAATCTGCATCTTACGCTGGGAATTAGTTTGTAGCATTTCCTTGGGGATGTTTGTCATGTAGCGCTGGCTTAGGGACAGTTTCAGAGAGGAAAGTGTAAGAGCTAGCAGATTAAAAAATGGGAGGGGGATTACTGGAGCAGCAAAGATTTTTTTTTTTTTTTCCTTGTTTTTGTGCGTGGGCAGAGTCCTCTAATGAATAGCCAAAGGTCTTTGTAAGGGTTCTTTGAGGAGGATTGCATTCTGAGAAGGAAAAAGTCTGTGTTTAGTAGCTCACATCAAGCGTTTTGTTGCATCAGAGGTCATTCGTGGTGTGGAGGATATAGTCTGTATTTGACATGCTGAAAGATACTGGTGGAAAACCTGAAGTGTGAGGGTAAGAGGAGATAACGGAAGAAACAGGAGAGAAATTGAAGAGGTATAGTGTTGAGCAGTCTCATTATCGAGCATTTACTCCTTTTTTTTTCTTTGATTTTTTTCCTTTTCAAAGAGAACATATGGGGGCGATGCTGATAAGCAGGGTACAAAACCTTAAAAAATTAAGACTTCCTTCCCATAAATGTGGAGCTGAATTGATAATACCAGTTCCTCAGGTTGAGAAGAACTATATAACAAGTAAAGGAGAGACAAGTCATTTTAAATTAGTACTCACATGTCACTTTAACTAATTAGTGCCTTTGCAAGTGTCTAATTAACTTAAATGTTTGACTCACGAGATCCAAATACATTTGGAGGAAAAAACACAACACCCTGCTAGTTCTGGCACTCGTTGTTTGTCTTATATGTAGATACACAAATATTTTTGGCTTCCTTAAGCTAATCACAGAGTGTTAGGTTTATGAATGTAGGTGTTCAAAAGGAACTTTAAGGTTGTAGTTCACAAGGTGTTTTTAGAAGAGTCCAGTGGAGGAAGCTTTGCTGACTTCTTCCATTTTACCGATGACTAGTTATTGGCACAGTTTCAATGTCCTTTCTGAATAGTTTCAACAGAAATATCTGCATCCTTACAGACTGCGATATTAAACTGAAATACTGGTCTTTTTTACGACTAGTAGGGTGAGCAACTGGAGTAATCCAGTATTTTTAATTTTATTTGATTATTTTTGGATCTGTGACTTTCACTGTCTTAGAAACTGACGCTCTGATGCTTAATTTGTGACTTGTAAAGTTGCTAAAACATTGGAAATCCAAGAGACACGGCGAGTGGGAAGTCAAGTATATGTGGGTGTTGGACTTGAAAACGTACGGAAATTCTCTCCTGCCTGGAAGGGCATTCCGTGCTTCATGTCTTGTACTAACTGAGAAACAAAAAGTTTAAGTTAGTGGTGGAAAATAAGTATTTAAACTTGTCTAGAGAAATGCTAGCTTCCCCTGGAAGGGGTGGGGGCAGGGGAGAAGAAGAAGCAATCATGATTGAATATTCTGATTCTTAAAATGCAGCATGATTGCAAATGTGGCAGCTTGGAAACTTAAATGAGGTAATTTCTTTCAGAAGGTCCCTCGGTCTGTTGCTTAGCCCTAACTGATTTGAAGACTGGATTAAATAAAGTTCAAATTTCAGATGGTGGTGATGCTGTGCAAGGAGCTCGCTGTCGGAATCTCTGGAGTGGGCCCTCACAGTGGTGCTTTTGTTCTTGGGTCTGCAGGGATCCCCAGGTTACAGTGGCTTTGGATAGAACTAAGAACTGGCTTCTGCTGAGCCGTTGGCAAATGAGGGACTGCTGAAGCTCAGCAAGCATTGATTGCAGTTAACTAATAGCATCGGGTGAACCCTGTGACATTTTCTGGAGTGAGTTTGTCGTTTGGAGTGGCGTTAGACAATCCTTGGTTTGCAGATGTTGTTGTTTTTGCAACTTCGTAACCCTGTAACCAAAGGAGAAGGTTAATTATGAGAAAACATTTCAGTGTGGTTGTCTAAAGGGATTATGTGTAGTTGCGAATAGGGCACGACATACTTCACTTAATTTTGTTTCTCCTATGATAATTGCAACCATATTCATTTTTAATTGCCAGTTTTGTCAACGAATACTAGACAGTTTTCTCCATGGCAGTGTTTGTTCATTGAACCAAATGAATACAGCTTCTGAATTTCTCCAGTGGGAAGATCTGCATAGTCCCAGGGAGTTTCTCTGGTTTGTGTACTACACATCAAATATGAATATTTTTTTTTTTGGTGGAAGAAATGTAAACCTAGATAAAGTTAGATTTTGTAGTTCTTCCAATTATTAGAGCTGACTGGTAAGAAAGGGACACTGGAAAGATAATACCTTGGTGCCTGGCAGCGTAGAGACATTGAGACTGATCGTTTCGTTTGGGATACCATAATTTACACAAAGAATCGAGAGAACAGTAAGCAAAAGAAAGCAAAGTGATACTAAACAAATGGGTAAAGGTCTCACACAAGAGCTGTGCAGCCACGTAAGAGCATGATTGACATGTAACCTGAACTCGCATAACTTCATCTTGCCAGGTAGGTAAATTCTGATGAAATGCTGTCTTCGTATTAGAGACTGTGTTTCTAAAACCAAATCTGTTAATTTTCTTACTGCTACAGGATCAAACTACTTTGAAACTATTTGGCAGTACTGTTTGCCATCTGGCTTCAGTTGTCCTTTGTATTGTGTTTTGTAGGTTGAGATAAAAATGAAGAAGCCAGAGGCCGTCAGATGGGAGAAGCTGGAGGGCCAGGGAGATTCTCCAAAGTTAAAGCAATTTACACCAGGTTTGTTCTCTGAACTATTTAAGTGTTAAGTGTTTTCTTTGTATTAAGTTACTTGCAGTTAGTGATAGTATTTTTGTGTTAAATATCGTTAATAAAGTCACAGCTTCATATTTACAAGGAAAAGCCTAGTGGTCTTGGTTTTACTGCCTAGAATTGACAGAAAAGGTCTGCAGGCCATTACTATAACTTAGATATTAATCTGGTGGGTTGTTAAAGCTTGTCATTAATTCCTCTGGGCTTATCTGTTTGGCTCTCTGGTTTGGTCACTGTTTTACAGTTCTGTGTAATGTTGTGCCTCTGTTGTTGCTTTGTATAATCAAGTATTATTTACTGAAACATTCCATCTCTCTTGGAGAGTAATGCTTGTGCAGTTTTTCAAGACAGATTAACAATACATCTCTGAGACAATTTCCTCATTTATTGATTTCAAATGCTGTTTGAAATTTTGCGCAAATTTTCTTGTGGCTCTAGGCTGCTGTTTCTTTTTTATTATTATTATTTTCTTACTGTCAGCTGGTATCTCCTGCCTCGTTTTGACTTTAATTATCTATGTTGCAGTTGTCCAGCATTTTGTTGTTGTTGTTGGCTACAAAATTGTGTAACTCTGTTTACTTAAAAGTAAACTTCTTGCAGCTGCTGAATGTAGTCTCTAGAATTTCTTAGTTTCCTTTATTTTTGTTACTGCAATGCTTATATCGGTAAGGAGGAATCCATTTGCATTTTCAAATTTATGTTCCATTATAATCTCTGATTCATCAGATACACGTATGTGTCTGTGTTCTCTGCTGCTCTAAAAGTCGTGAGAAAATGCTTAGTTAACAAACACCACCTATTTTCAGATACACAGCACTTATATCCATCATCCTCTCACTATACGAGGAACTGGGACAAACTGGTAGTTGAAATCAAAGAAGAGGAGAAGAATGAGAAGTTAGAAGGAGATGCTGCTTTAAATAAACTCTTCCAGCAAATTTATTCAGATGGTACAGATGAAGTCAAACGTGCCATGAACAAATCATTTGTAAGTCTTCATTCTTTTTCTCTGAAGAAATACATAACTTCTGCATGCTGACACAATTTACTAAAGTTTGCATAAATCAGCAAGCCTCCAGCTCCCAAAACCTTGGGCCTGTAATGGATGGCCACAGTTTGGTTGGAGATATTGGTGTGACAGATCTCGCTGAAAGCTGTGACGTTGTACACTCATGCATGTGACTGAAATCCAAGGTTGTGCTTTGTCACTGGTCTCTTTGTTTCAATCGGTGTTACCTTTGAAATACAGTTTTTGGCTTGTGGAGAGCTTGAAGACTTGCCATGGGTGAAAAGATCAAATTCTTTCAAATTGTTTGTGTCTAATTCCTTTTATTTGTAGTCCTTGTAGGCAAGAACATGGCAGAGCCATCAAAAGCTTCTTGTTAATGAAGTAACATCTCATTGTGCACAGTAGTCTTAGAAGTACCGTTGGACTGAGGTTTATGAAATGATGGCTTTGTCATATTTCATTTTGTACGTACACAGAATTCCGGTGTAATTGCTACTGCATGAAGCTCGAGTTCTTCATGTTTCTTCAGAATTTCTTAATCTGCTCTAAGAAATTTGACTTTTATACTACTAGAATTCCTCTAGCAAACTAAATGAGCTTTCTCTCATCTTGCAGATGGAGTCTGGAGGCACAGTTCTGAGCACCAACTGGTCTGATGTTGGCAAAAGGAAGGTAGAAGTAAATCCTCCTGATGACATGGAATGGAAAAAATTCTAATCACGTTTTTAATCTTTTACCATCTCTGTGTTGCCATAGTCATGTACTGACCATTGTGTATGGACATAGCGTTCTTGGATTCAAAAGCACTGAATGTTCCCTTGGAAACAGGAATTGTCTTTACATTTTGCGTGCTTTAGAAATCCCTTCATCCGCAGATGTTAAAGATATACTCAAGATTGGAACCCTGTTTTCGTCACCCCTGTGAGATTTTTGGAAATTGAGTCCATCGGTCTAAATTTTCTACCACCTTTATCAGCTCTGCTCTTCGGGGATAGGGTTTTCTCTAATTGCTGGTCAGGATTATTGCCTTATGCCCGGTATTTCTGTTCAATAAATACCTTATTAGATCTTGGCAACTTTGAGTAAAAACACTTTTCAACACCAGTGTTAAAATTGTTTGCTCTTTAACTCTGCTAAATAAAACTGTAAATATAACTTTTTCTATACGGAAGCTGCTTCATTTCATTTTTAGTCATTTTGGTTTTCGATGCGGGAATCACTTAAGGCATATTGATAAGGATGTGAATATGCTGCTTTAAAAAAAGAAAGAACTGGTGCATATAGGAGCGAAACGTTCATTCAGTGAAGAGGAGGAGATTGCTGTTCTTGATGCAGACCCAAAATTTCTGCTTTTGGAGTCCTTCCACCTGGGTCATAACTGCAGTCGTATGTGATGGCAGGGACAAAGTCGGTTGGAGGTTGGAAATTTCTACAGAGAGGTGGATCCTCTGTCTGCCTTCTGTATTCAAAAAGAAGGATCTACTGCAATTGCCTGAAATTGGGAATTTGGAGATAACTAAACGTTCTGGCATTCTAGAAAACACCACAAATTGCAAATACTGGCCGCCCCTTGAAAGCTGCTTCATTTCTTGCTGACTGTCAGATGCTGCTTTGAGTTTGCCACTTTTTCTTGCATTCATTCTTCTGTAGGTTTCTCCAGATTGTTCTGTGAGTTTTCTTTGTATTTGATATTTTACTACAGTGAGAACTGGATGAGCTTCATAAAATATAGAACTATTAAAACAGGTATTCTAATAAGACTAGTGAAGCTATTACAGTAATAAACATAGGTAAAAGATGCTTGAAAACTAAGGAGGAAGAAGGAGGAATGCATTTTGTTCCTCCTGAGGACTAGGAATTTAGGTTTTGCAGTGATGCAGGGAAAGCGCAGTGGGTTTTTTCCTACTATTGGTACCGTGCCTTTGCACTAGGTAGACTTTAAATATCTCACAAATCTTAAAAACTTGTTTTCGGGTGGATGCCATAGCTGTGAACTTCAGATGTCCATGCTGGACAGCTGTAGACAATGATTGCAGTCTTGACATCACTGCAGTTTCTTGACTCTCTCAGGTCATGATTATCCTGTAGTGCAAGCTCTGGGCAGGAATTGCCTTTTGAATCACTTGTAGCTTCAGAATGGATTCATGTTTTCCAAAACTCAGATGTGATGACCTTCAGAACTGAATGTTATCCTGGTCTTCGAATACAACAAAGGGAGACGGATTGAATTTAGGAAGGGTTTTGTGTATGCCTCGCCTCTAGACTGTTACTGAGCAATGTCTGCTTCTGGAAAGAGTTTCTCAAAGGGTGTACTTGTGCCGTATTTCAGCTTCAGTGGGGAATTTCTTGCCCTTTCGAGAATTCTGAGTAGCTAGTTGCTCCATATCTAGAGCATTTGCCATCCATATGGGGTGCTAACATTGAAAGCTGACTTGATCTGGAACAGCGATTTGAACTCAATCCACCTGGATAAGTGCTTTGCTGCTCTTTATTTATGCTCTGAAAGGCATTTCTTCCTTTCTAATGTAAAAGGAAGACAAATGTCGAAGCGCTTCACTTTGTCACAAAATTGGGTTCTTGTCTCCTGGCCAGCCTTGCTTTATAAATGTCATTCAGAGCACTTAACAGCGCTTAGCAAAGACTTACTGTGGGAAAAGCTTAGATAAAAATCTCTTAAATAGAAATGAAAAAGTAATTTGAGGATGTTTTCTGCCAATCGGGTTGTTCTTACTGACTTGAAGAGAACAGAGTAGGGGTTCCTCTGTCTACTTTCACTTAGAGGAAAGCCATGGGAATATCTCGTCAGATAAGCACAGTGTATTCCTGTGTTAAGTGGGTACTGTTTCACTGCTCTGGGATTCAATTCGCTTAGCTTAAGGCAAAAAGTAGAATAAAATGCATTGCTGCTTATGTACTCTTGAGGCACATGTAATGCAAATAGAATGCTTTAGCTTCAGGCTAAAACTTGTAGCAATCAAGTGGTAGACCTCCCTGTCCATCTCAATCCTGTAAGTCAAGTTTGCAGGTTTAAACATAATTCCAGCTCATTTCTGAGCACAGACAGATAATCTGTGTTTGTTCCACCTTAAAGTTTAGGGGAACCCAATAATGGCAGCTCTTCTTACTTTACCGGGGATGGGGATTGTGGGAGGTGGGGTGTGTTGTCTTTTTTTTTTTTTTCTGGTAAAGAGGGTGCTGGATTAAAGCAGTAGGCAAAATTTCCATGTAAACTTGGGGGGAAGGCACTTGGTGAACTTTTTGAAGGCTGTATGCTTTGTTCTTGACAAAACACTTGCAGAAGGTTCCAGAAGCCCTCAGTCAAGATTAAAACAGCCGGAAGCTTGAAAGTTCAATAGAGGAGGTGAAGGTGTACCAGTGACAAAAGGAATTTTCTTCGGGACTACAGGGCGTGAGTGGAATTTGTTGCAGCACTGGCAACGAGTTGGCTGGGGGCAGAGAAGTGCCTGCACGGACAGTGTGGATGATCTTTTGTGTTCAGACTTCTCTTGAGTGGATTTTTTTTGTTTGTTTGGGTTTTTTTGTCTGTTTGTTTTCCCAAGCCTTTTGGTCACCTGTGGATCATACTGTGCAGAGGACCCAGGCAGTTTCACCCCAGTGCTCTGATTTGTAGTCCTGCTGCAAATACAGGAACGGGACAGCAAGAGGTAACAGGAGCTTTCCCGTTTAACGCTGCAGATGGGGTTACTCTGCTGCTGTTCTGTGGGTCATGGAAGATGCCCGACTGCTGTATCTTCAGGCTGCCTCTATCATCTTCAGTAGACACGCAGCGCTTGTAAAAGATGAGTTCAGCCTCTCAGAAGCAGAAGACGGTGGTGCTCCTGGTTCAGAGATGCGATCCACTCTGATGTGTCAATCAACAGTCTGTTCTTTGCCAGCTCCCGTTTTATGCTTCTCCGTGCCTTTTTTTGGTTGGTTTGTTTTGTTTGAGTTTTTGTCACTGCATGGGACAAGGGGTTTGTCTGTTCTTCACTGACGCTTTCTTGGAATCCGTTTAGTGTTTCAGTAGGGCTGAAGTGTTACATGGGAGGCAGAAGACAGATCCTCCCCCACTTCCACACCTCCCAGCTTTTTACTTTCTCAGTGTAGATACAGATAAAAGTGGAGGATGATTCCCAGATCGAAAAGGACAAAGAGGGGAAACTCAGGTTCATTGCTTGTAAATAGGGAGGAAGAGGGCTGATAGTGCAGAAAAGAGATGACTCCTGCCTTCCCATCACTGACTTTCAGTTTTTTTAACCCTGTGGCTATGTTGCTTGTTTTCCATCTCTTTTCCTCCAACCTGAATTTATCCCCTTTCTCTGCTTTAATCTGACCTGCTACACAATTACACGGGTAATGAAGTTTTAAGGACAATAGAATTGCAGTGCTTTGACTTAACATCCACCCACCATTGGTGGGAAACACCGTCTGTGACAAGTTCATCCCTCTTTCTTTCCTCTTCCACTAAACTTTGGCCAAAGGAAGGTTTTCAACTGGTTTCTTCCAGTAAGGAACATCTTCCATTCCCATCCCCCAGATGCAGACACATCATAACTTTGTTAGTGTGCCAAGCTTTATTTTTGTGGGGGCAGTGGAAAACTTGTCTTCACATTGGTGATAAGTGTTGCGCAGTAGTGAACGGGACCACTGTGGATAGTTAAGAGCTGTGGTCTGAACCACCACTGCAGGGAATATTGTTCTATCTTTTCATACCATTGGGTCATTGGTTTTATTGTCATTCCTGTGTTGCCTCAGAACATTTCCTTCAAAAATTAGATGTCGCGCTTAAATGAGATTTTCCAACCTTGCCGCAGCAAGAGATTTTTTTTTTTTAATCTTCGAATACAATATATAGGTAAATGTTATAAATATGCATAAATCAGAGAATCATGGAATTGTCAGAGTTGGAAGAGACCCCTAGAGATCATCTAGTCCAACTCCCCTGCTGAAGCAGGATCACCTAGAGCACATCACACAGAAACATGTCCAGGTGGGTTTTGGAAAGTCTCCAAAGACAGAGACTCCACAACCTCCCTGGGCAGCCTGTCCCAGTGCTCTGTCACCCTCACAGTAACAAAGTTCTTCCTCATATTTAGATAAAATTTCCTGTGTTCCATCTTGTGCCCATTGCCCCTTGTCCCGTCACTTGACACTATGGAAAGGAGTCTGGCTCCATCCTCCCTACACCCACCCTTTAGATATTTATAGACATTGACAAGGTCTTCTGTGAGCCTTTTTCAGGCTAAGGAGTCCCAGCTCTCTCAGCCTTTTCTTGTTAAGAGAGATGTTCCAGTCCCCTAGTCATCTTTGCTGCCCTCCACTGGACTCTCTGCAGCAGTTCCCTGCCTCTCTTGACCTGGGGAGCCTAGAACTGGGCACAGTATTTCAAACCTGGACTCACCAGGGCAGAATAGAGGGGGAGGATGACCTCCCTCAACCTGCTTGACACACTCTTCTTAATGCACCCCAGGATACCATTGGCCTTGGCAACAAGGGCACACAGCTGGCTCATCGGTAGCTTGCTGTCTACCAGGACTTCAAGATCTTTCTCAGGGCTGCTTTCTAGAACGTCTACCTCTAACCTCTACTGGTGCGTGGGGCTGTTCCTCCCCAGCTGCAGGACCCTACATTTGCCCTTGTTCATAGAATCACAGAATCACAGAATTGTTGAGGCTGGAAAAGACCTCTGAGATCATCAAGTCCAGCCTATGACCCAACACCATCACATCGGCCAGACCATGGCACTAAGTGCCACATCCAGCCTCTCCTTAAACACCTCCAGGGATGGTGACTCCCACCACTTCCCTGGGCAGTGCATCCCAGTGCCTGAGCACCCTCTCCATGAGGAAGTGCTTCCTGAGACCCAACCTAAACCTCCCCTGATGCAGTTTGAGGCCGTGCCCTCTGGAACCTTGTTGAACCTCATTAGGTTCCTCTGCCAAGTAAGGTTCATTTGAAAATGTTTTGTGTATCCTTTGGAAATGGCCACATAATGCCCTCTGTTGTATTTGGGCAGCAGTGTAGTTCTGGCAATTGTGCCAGTCACAGACCAGGTGATAAGCAGTTTATCTGCTTCTCTTAACCATCACCAGGGCTTTCTTGGCACGGTGTGTTGCAGAAGGGTTCTCAAAGGGTACGTGCTGTACATGACAGTTTATCCCATCCATGAGTGGGATCCTTTTTTACTTCTTAAAATGCCAATAGAAAAAAAACTGATAGAAGCCTTTTGTTTAGAAAGAGTGAATTTTGTTAAGAACATTTAGGCACAGAAATTGCCTACAAGGTAGGTTTTTCTTTTGTCTTCAGAAGGGAAATGGTTTGTGGGTTTTTTTATTGGGGAGGGACAGGGAGAAGCGGGTCATGGATTGCCTCAAGATGACCTTAGACGCAAGAGTCACATTTCCTTCTCTTTGCCTTCAATGTTTCACTTGCTGATCCCCATGTTTCCTTCGCCCTACAGTTCTTGAACTTATATATATATATATATAAAGATACAGTTACACTTTCTACACTGAAAAAAGCACAGAAAGTAATTGCCATTTTTAATGTATTTATTTAATCTGCAGTAAAAAAAAAAAAAAGGAAAACCAACTTCTACTCATATGAATGACGTACTTCTAAAACAACATAATAATCAAGGTCATTTTCATTTTAAAGAGCAGAAACTCAAATGTAACAGGCCTTGAAATCCCACTTTAAGAAGTTTTAAATTTAAATATTTCAAAGCGAGTCTGTTCCTCAGATTAAGGGAAGGTGAAGCTTACATTTAAAAAAGCTACAATAGAACAAAATACTGAATTCTGTTCTCATCTTATTCTCATTTAACACTTTGCTTTTTAGATATGCAGTTTAGCATTCCACATGAGGTTGTCTTTATTTTCTTTAAGCCACGATTATGTCAAACTAATTCCTCTTTTCTGTATGTCACGCAGTGTTAATAACATTACTAGGCTTGCAACATCTTAAGAGCTGTTTGGACACAAAAATGAATACCCCAGAAAGTGAACTTGAAGAAAAATTGGACCATTCTGTTTATAAAGTCCATGCAGATGGCTCCATAAACTCGATGGTAAGGTTCAAGATGCGTAATATGGATGAAGGCAGTGTAATACCTCTAGCTTTGTTTTTCAAAGCTAGGAATCCTAAGTCATCCTATTTTTTGTGAGTGTTTCAGCTTAGTCTCTTCCTCAGAGATTTAATATGTAATAGGATCAATCCCAATAATTGCAGTTTGCCTAAGCAAAAAAGGTGTGGTTAGAAACCCTTTTTTTTTTCCCCCCACTCCTCTTTACTTTTTTATTTTCCTTACTGGTAAGCAGTTTCTCTTGCGGGAGCGGAGGGGTTAGCTTCAGTGAAGCCAAAGGAGCTACTAGCATGAATGGCCGCTATCCATGTGGAATAAAGAGGGGTTGTAATCTTGTGTCAGAAGTGTCTAGTTCAAGGATTTATAAAGAGTGCCTGGTGTAGATTCTGAAGGGCCTTGAGACTCCTTGGTCTGCAACTGCATGTAAATACTTTTGCCGTAGTAGCTAGTGAGCAGATACTTGTTAGACACTACGGCGGTATCGTGGATACAAGATTCTCGATGCCGGCGCTTCTTTGATGTCGGGGTGCGCGAAGGGTTTTGATTCCACGGGCTGCGCGCGATCCCTTCCGCAGCCGCCTTTCCTGCCGTTTGTTTCCGATTTAACACAATGTGCGCTTTCCCGCATCCCCCGGAGCAGCTTTGTGGGAAAGGTATGCTGTAATGGGTTTATAACCATTCATGACCTGGCAACTCGGTATGAATAGCAGCGGGGAGCAACTTAACTTGTGATTTATTTAAGCAAGCTACATGGATGAAAGGTACTCCCGAGTGTACAAGTTGGGCTAGTCGCCTAATTGGATGTAAATTCTCACATGTAGCTCGGAAGGAGAGGGTTTGGTTACGAAAGGCTGAATTGGGATTGATGAGCAAGCTTTCTGGACTGCTAAACCAGTTTGTGAGCAGAGTTTAATACTGTCTTTTTTGAGGATGTCTTAGCTTTTGAATTCAGTAAGTGTTCACATACTCTTGTCATTTGTAAAGCTAGTGGAGTAGTAGCTTAAGATGTTTATTTACAGTTAGAATACCTGACCTTGCCTTTGGTGCAGTAACAACACGCTTTGATTTTTTTTTTTTTTTTTAAAAAGCCGGGATAGGTACTGCTGCTGTGGCTGTAGTCTTTTACCAGTTTGTCGGCACTGTGTTCCTGCTTATTTTGTCAAGGCTCTGATTGCTTTTTTTCCTCACACGACGCCCATGATACGAGCCACCCACCAGCTGCAGGGCATGATGATTCGGCAGGCGGTACGGCAGCCCTGGTAGTTGTAAGGCCACGGGTAGTAGCCCATGAGAGGCTCGCAAATTCTCTGGCACTGCGTGTAGCTCCGTCTGCATTCGATGCAGCACACGCCTAGGTGATCCAGCATGGGGTCAAAAGTCATCCCTTCGCCTTCCAGCTGCTGGAATGTAAAATATTAAATGTCATCCCGGTGCTCTTTATCTCAGAGAATATAGAATACACCGATGCTCCTGTTAACCCCAGAAAAAGTAAAAACTTGACATTTTGGTCCTGATGAAGTTAACAGACCTGCGCTAACTGACCTGTGCATCTTTATTATATTTTTTTTCTTTTGTCATGCTCTGTTTGGTTGAAGCATAAAATTGGTGCGGTCACCCATGTAAAATGGAAGGAAGCAACAGGGAGCTCTAACTCTGTTATTATTCTTCTACAGTCCTTGCAGAAGATCCAGCAGCAGTAAACTCCCAGGTCTGAAGTATTGGTGATGGAAAAGGTTTCACAACAGTTACCAGGGTCTTTTATGTAGATAACATCTAAACTGTATGCTGGGTTTTAATTCTGTGTTTTAATGCCTTTTACAGCATTCCGGGGAAACTACTCAGTAAGCTATTGATTAGCCTGCAGTTTTCTGAATATTTCTCCCTTGTCTTTACACCTATTCTTTTTCTTCCCCCTTTGCCACACTTAGGTGCATTGTGAACAGTGAGAGTTCTGCCTGTTCTGTACCTGCCAGTGAGGAGATACATGGAGCAAGGCGTGCACAAAATATGTAAAAGGAGGCTCTTGCTACTGCCCTCACCCTTCAAAATTCCTTTCTTCCCTTCTAGGAAAAAAGTAATCTAGGTATTTTTCTTGTTCTTTTCCCAGTAGTGTTATTTCAAGAAAAGCAGCAGCAAAGAGCAAATGTTGGAATAACAAGCTTTTTACCTGAGCCTTTTTCATTCAGAAAACTAGCAATACATCAGAAAGGTGAGGCACAGAAAGGTGTCATCTCCTGTCTGGGTTAGTACGGGATGCTAGTGACGGCTCAGTGTTGTCTGAGCCCCCACCACCCCCAGCCCCGGGATCAGGGAGGGTGTCGTTTCCTTGGGCAGGATTCATCAATTCAGATACCTGCAGCGTGAACTTCCTACACCTGAGCTCATCATCCAGACTCCACTCATAGTGGGTGAAGAGAAATAGGTCTAGGGAGGATTTCTGTCATTCTACAGGGAAGACATACAGTATAATTAATGTCCCTTTTGAATGAAATGAATCAGTCTCTAAAGAAAGCTTGGATATAGGCATCTGACATTCTCCATGTGGCCCCAGGGCCCCTCTAGCTGGAGGAATGGACCTGTGGCTGTTGTTCTGCGGCAGCTCTGATGCCATGGGCCTGGTCACGTTAGGAGCTGTGAGGAGAAGTTACATTCCAGTGCCGCTGCTGCTTTACTGACCTCGTGAGAGAGTCGGTTTGGATCCACTTTATTTGGAGTGATTAATTTAAGTTTAATTAAGGGATGTCAACTCAGCAGAATGCTGTCACAGCATAATGATCTCCTGCTGTTGCATAAATGTCAAGTCAAGGCTGGGACTTACTTCCAAAGCAGAAGGCATTTATTTTGTGACAGTGTTGTATTAAAATGACTTACTCCTGCTGTACCAAATGGTGGATGTAAATTGTCTGGCGCTGGTGCAGCAGACTGGAAGGTGCCTCCTGTACACTCAGATTTCCTGTGGCATGGCACAAGGTGTTGGGACACAGCGGGGCAGCTCCTGGGCTCTTTCCATGGGCTGCTTTGTCTCAGAGAACTGGCACAAGTTCTGCAAGTCATCCTCCACCCACTGTTGCTGTCTCTGAACAGGCCGTCCTCTCTGAATTGCTCGTGAGACTGTCGGGCTGTCGACCCCAACAGAGAAGAGGCTGAGAAAACGCATTTATTTGGCCTGACCCTAATCTCTTTGCAACTAGACACTACTACTGCTTTCATCTGTAGTAGTCACTTCTGATAGTAATTTCTTTGTGAGGACAAGGTAAGTTTCAAGCTTTTGGACTCTCTCTTTACGTTGTTGGTAAATGATGGGCTTCAGCTGTCTGATCAAGACCAGATTTCATGTGTTTTCAGCTTGTGATCCTTGTCAGATCTCTCTAGTGCTGCTTATGTATGGACCTGGAAACCTGCGAGGCATCCTGGCATCAACTTGCCTTAATCTTGCCACCTCAAGCACTTGTGCTTGTTTCAGACTGAAGCCTAATGAAAACTGGGATAAGGGAAAAGAGGACTGAAGGAGGAGGTTTTTTTGTGCTGTTTAGGTGTTTCTTAAAAAGTCTAAATTCAGAGAAAAGCTGAACAGGTGAAGACTACACCGGTAATTTTTTTTTTTTTTACGGACAAACCCCTCATTAACAGTATTACCTGTCTGCAACAGTCTCAGGCTCTAAAAGAAAATTACAGTGCAAATACTTACATTATATGGGTTGTCTGGATTAAGTGTTTGGTCGGCTTCTTGTCCCATTGGCCTGGTTTCATTAGACTGATGATCAAGCTCTTGAGTCAGCTGCATGGTGGACAACCTGGTGTTTACGTCTTCAGTAGCATCTTCCAGGTCTTCTATATCAAAGTTTGATTCTGACTGACGTTTGTTTCTCTTCATTTCTCTCCTTTGGTTACCTGAAGAAATAATCAGGAGAGGAGAATCTTATCTGCAGTGTGTCCTTGTGTTTATCCACACATTGTCTAAGGTTTCAGTGATAGATTTTTTTGAATATTAAAAAAAAAGGGGGAGGGTGGAAGGCAGAAGGAAAGACAAATCTGTGTGGTGGCAAACTTGATGACCATCCTCTTGGGAGTTACTTGCTGTCCTGTGTTGTTATCTGCAGCCAAAGTCAGTCCAAAGGGGTGTGAGATTGCCTTTCCTCCTCACCTTGCCTTCCTCTCCTTAAGGCAAAATGGATATAAAGTGATTTGTTAAGTCTTTTTGACCCACCCTCTGCTCACTGATGTTAACTCAGCAGCAGCTGCCAGCACAAGCAGGACCAGTCATACGCATCTTATTTTTTTTTAAGTGCTTTTTTGACAAACTGGTGCCCTGTTCCCAAGAGCAGCTGGTGAAGCTGGTGGACACAGCTTCTGGACAGCTTTGATATTGTTCTTTTGTTGCCAGATGGGATATGCAAGCTCATGAGAAAAGTGGAAAATATTGGCAGTTTGGATCCACAGGTGCTCTAAAATGTGGTGGGTTTTTTGGTTTGGGGTTTTTTTTCCCCCCTCTTTGAGTGTTCTAATATTGACTGGACCAAGGAGGAGTAAATCTTTTCAAGCCTTCTCCTCCCAGGCCTGGAAATCACCTGGAGAAGTTGCCATCTCCCTGGTGACTCCTGAAAACCTTTCCTAAGCTTGGCTCTGGGTGATGGGAGTACTTGTCCTGGGACTGCCCCCAGGACCTCATCAACTTTGTCCACCAGTTGCTTAGCTAAAGCATCTCATCCTTCCACTCCATTGAAATCCTCTGGAAAAGCAGGGTAGGAGACCGGACAGGCTGTGGTCCCAGATCAGGAGCTTGATACTGCCCAACTCTTGGCCAGGTATAGTGTTCCTGCTACCTGGTGTCAGCTGCCTAAACATTTTGGGGACTAGTTTAAGCCACTGTCTTGTCCTTTCACAAGAGGCTGATCTCCCTGGGTATATTTCATCTCCAAGTAAGTCACCTATGTGGGCTGTACAAATTATCTGAGGAAATACAAGTATGGAAAACGTCTACTAAGTGTGGACAAAGTGCAAACCCACAGTCTCAGCACCAGCCTGCGAATTTTGGGCAAGGGATGAAAGGATCCTGATTTCCCAGGTGTGCAAGTCTTGGTGGCAAACCTGATTCAGGGAAGGCGTTTAGATGAAAGGAGCAATAACATACTTTTCGAATAAAAGAAGTGTTACCTTTGGGATATGTCGGTCGCAGCCAGAAAATAGGAAGATCCCCACAAAGCTCTAAAATTTTGGGGCTTAGGAAACCATTATGTTTGATAGGCTCATCTGCAGCCACCCAGATAAGGGAGTTTTCGTCAAATCTCACAGGCATGATTTCATCTTCCTGCAAACAGAAGAGCATAAATCCTTCGCTGCTCAGTGAACAGTCACGTGCCTGCTTGCTGTTAATTCTTGAGCATCAAACTGTATAATTATCTGCTGCAGCTAATACTGAGCATCCTTGTGTTTCTGATAGTACTGAGCCACAGCCCGAGTAAAAGTTGCCACCACTGAAATGAATGACAAAACTACCGTCAGCTTCGCTAGGGCTAAGATTTCACCCACCTCTCTCTTGGAAGGCTTTTCCCCCATGTACAAGCACTAGGTGTCAGGGATCTTTCAGCCCAAAGGCGCCAGATTTTCAGGGCGTAGAAACTTTGAAGATTTACCACGTTCAGCAAAGCACCAATGAAATATGCCAGCTAACACCAAGACCCTAATCTTTTATCGTGCCCCGTTCTCATTTGAGGTACTCCCAAGATACAACTATATTTACAATAGGGGGGGAAATCTTGCTCAGAAGTTTTAGAAAGGATTATAGCTGGAGACCTGCTCTAGCTTCCAGTTCTAAGTCAACGTGATCAGTCTGATTAAAGGTCTCATTTGGTAAAAGCAATTCAATTGACCAAAAGCTTGAAGTGCGAGTTAAAGGAGCCTGCCTTTTTGAAGTGTACCCTGCAGGTTTTTGGTTCATATCTTCAAAGTAATGTAGGAAAATGCCAGTGATTGATTCTTTAAAGTTGTTAGTTCAAAGTATTATTTTACATAAAATGTGTTAAGTATTTTATGGTAACGGTGAAATATTAAAAGAAAACGAACTTTTGAATCATGAAAAACGGTATGATTTCAAAGTTAAAATTCTAAATTGCTTCCATAAAAGTCATCAAAACTTGTTATATAACTGACTAGATCAATTTATTCCATCATTGTTGTTCCTTTAGTGTGTTTATTGATTTCTTTTGTAGGTCTCAAGTCATTTAAGTTTGCTATCCAATCTGTCTAGCGAGAAGTGATCTTTATTTATATTCTCCCACTTAAGCTTTTATCAGCATCAGAAATATCTGAATCTAGTTTTCAGAAATAAAAATATCCTTTGTTTCTGTTTGAGATGACCCTGACTTGTGAGCAGGCAGAGTTTGGGTATCTACAAAAGGTTATTTTAATCAACCGTTTTCACAGACAGCGTTGCTTATGATATGTGTTGTAAGGAAATGGCATACGCATTCTTTCTCCTAAATACATGCGGTGTTGGAGACAGGAGTTTTTCTAGAAAAATAAATACTGCTTTGCCATTCCCATCGTACATCTAACCTGGAAAGCAGAGCAACAGTGAAAGGTTAATATTCCAATGGTAGCACTAAGTCGGCTGCTCGGTTTTGGCCCCGGTGCGTACAATTTCTTGCAGCAGGTGTGTAGGTGATGCATCTTCTGAGCAGATGCAGAGAAATCAGGATGTGGGAATCAGTTTACTGGACCCAGGTAGATTAGAAATAATTTCTGAACTATTTTAGGATAATGTCTTCAGGACTATGACTCCATTCTTAGAAAACCATGAAAAGTTGAAGCCCTGAGTTTAGGTTTAGCTAATGAAGTCAGGAAGCCTAGCCTGCCTTTAAAATAATTTAGGCAAGGTATCTGGAATTTGGGTAAGGTATCTTCCCCGTCATAGGGAAAATCTCACCAGTTTCAGGGGGCTTTGTAACATTGCTCATGTCTTGCTGATTGGATTCAGAGAGACCTTTTTCCCCCTTCATTTCAAAGGAGGTGTTCTGTAATCGCAGCATCACTGCAGGTAGGTTGCAGCCTTAATGGTGCCTCTCTCTCAGCTAATTGTATCTGCTTTTATTTTCTCAGGAGCAGGGCAAACCCTGGGGAAAGCAGGTGTTGCTCTCCTGTGCTCTCCCACCAGCATCCAGGCTCAGATGTACTCAAGTCACCAGAGTCACTCCTCTGTGAGCGATGCGTTTGGGGATCTGAGCTCTGGGAAACTCACGTTTTGCACACCTAAAGAGATGAGGATTATACAAATGTAAGGTAAGGAAAGGTTTTGACTGAGAACTGCAGCTTTTGTGTTGCTTACAATGCAGATTCTATGAAGTTTAGTTAAGGTGATGTCCTCAAATGAAGTCTGATGCCATCTAAGAAAGCAAATTCTTTGGGATTTTTAAACTATTATTTCTTCTGAGTTAGTTGGATTTTTGCAATAATCACAGAATCACAGAATTGTCAGAGTTGGAAGGGACCTTAAAGATCCTCTAGTTCCAACCCCCCTGCCATGGGCAGGGACATCCCCCACTAGATCAGGCTGCTCAGAGCCCCATCCAGCCTGGCCTTAAAAACTTCCAGGGATGGGGCTTCCACCACCTCTCTGGGCAACCTGTGCCAGTGTCTCACCATGGTCAAGAACTTATTCCTCATGTCCAGTCTGAACTGATCCATCTCTAGCTTTAATCCATTCCCCCTAGTCCTATCATTACCCAACATCCTAAAAAGCCCCTCACCAGCTTTCTTGTAGGCCCCCTTAAGATACTGCGCAACCCCCTTTATTGACTGTTTCAGAGGACTTGAGTGATGGAGTCCTTGCTTCTGCACAAGAGTGTTGATAGAAGTCCCCTGGTATCTACCACAATCCCTCTTTGCATTGACTAAAGCAGCTGCTTCTTCCATGCTCTCCCTTCCAGCCTTGTGCACAGCTTGTGCTCAGACAGATGCTCTTGCCGCTGAGGTCTCCTATGGATCTAGCAGAAACTGGTCTCTGGTTTCTCCCACTCACTAATCTGCAGCCTCTCACGATGCCCCTGCATACAGGAACACTTCTGACACCAATCTTGCTTTTCTTACACAGAATCACAGAGTTGCCCAGACTGGAAAAGACCTTCACAGTCATTGAGTTTAATCACTAACCTAACACTCACAAGTCCTCAACTAAGCCATGTCCCTAAGTGCTGTCTACACAACTCTTAAATACCTCCAGGGGGTGGGGACCCCACCACTGCCCTGGGCAACCCCTTCCAATGCCTGGCAACCCTCTCAGTCAAGAAATTCTTCCTAAATCAAATCTAAGCTTCCCTTGGCACAACTTGAGGCCATTTCCTCTTGTCCTATCACTTGTTACTTGGTTGAACAGACTGACCCCCACCTTGCTAAAACCTCCTTTAAAGTATGTGTAGAGAGCAATAAGGTCTCCCATCAACCTCCTTTTCTCTAGGCTAAAGAACCCCAGTTCTCTCAGCTGCTCCTCATTAGACATATGCTCTAGACTCTTCACCATCTTTGTTGCCCTTCTCTGGACACACTCCAGCACCTCAATGTCCTTCTTGTCATGAGGGGCCCAAAACTGATCACGGTACTTGAGATGTGGCCTCACCAGTGCCAAGTACAGGGGTAAAATCACTTCCCTGGTCCTACTGGACACACTGTTCCTGATACAGGCCAGGATGCTGTTGTCCTTCTTGGCCACCTGGGCACACTGCTGGCTCATGTTCAGCTGGCTGTCCATCAACACCCCCAAGTCCTTCTCTGCTAAGGAGCTTCCCAGTTACTCCTCCTTTTTATTTTTATTTAACTACTGCTTTAAGACTCTCTTTATAAAAAGGTTTTCTTAAAAAGTATAAATAAATTACCCCTTACCAGCTCAGATGAGAGGCTCGCTTTAGTCATAGCATCAACTTCAGGAACATGAGCTTTTGGCTGGGCTTTGATGTAACACTTTTCTCCTTCAGCAAAACGGATTCCGGTTATACCCTGCAAAAGCAGAAGGCGGGGGTTGTGAGCAGCCCTCCAGCTCTCCACCACCCCCAAAAAAGCACCTGAGCTCTGCTAAAATTGCCACTGAAGTTTTTACTCTGAAGGCTAAATCTTACTTAAAACCAGATGTAATAAAACACTCTTCCTTCATCGTTTTAGCTTTACAATTTTGGTCAAATGGGTCTATAGAAGTCTGCTTGATTTCTGAAAGATGGAGGTGGTTTATGTAAGTGCTGCCATGCCTGCCGTAGGCTACTGGGAGTAGCTCTGTTAAGGAATTAGTTGACATGATTTGAACTGTAAAATAGCACCTAACGTAGGCAGCCTCAAAATTGTGTTAGCTGCTGGGGCGGTACCCTTATGACACAGATCTACAAAAAATATGGGGACAGCTTGGTCCAATTTATATACATAAAAGCGGCTGTGACAGCAAGGGGAAGTTCGTGATGGGGAATTTGGTGCAGAAATCTGCGTGCTGGGCTTCCTTCATCTGGCCTACGAGGCAGTTGCCTAAACCATGAATATCTAGTTTTAAGCAAGAGAAGGATATTGCAGCATCTCCAGAGGGCTGCCCAGGTCTCCTGCAAGTCCTGAATTGTATCTGCCAGCACCTCGAGCACCAACAACCTGGCAGAGGAACCCTGTCTGTAGTTTCTGTGGTTTTGCTGTAGGTTTTTGGGTACCCATAAAAGAGCTCTCTTCTACGTTATGAATTTAGATACCTCCTTGGAGGTGGCAAAACTGTTTCTCGTATGGTTGCAGAAGTACCATTCAACCACCTAAACGTAACTATCTAGTGCCATTTGAGGCATGCTGGTTTTCTGCCTAGCCTCTAGCTGCCAGGGCAGGGGGATATGTGTGTCATAATGACCCCTCTCACCTGCCCCCTACAGACATCATGGGTGCCTGAGGCATCTAGTGCGGCTTGAGATGTACGATGCTGAGGCATTGGAGACTCGTCCGCTGTGCCTGCAAGTCCTATACGGCTGGACAGACACCCGTGAAAAGAAAATGACTAATTCTAAAGCAGTGAGAGCGGGGATGGTTGTGCAAGGATGGGTGCACAAGGGAATGAGGATTCGTGGTGCACCAAGCGTGCGAGAAATATCCTAATACGGCCAAATCCAAGTTTTCACCAACCATGCAATCATTTGAGCCATGCCAGTCAATCCAAAGCTGCTAATGTAAATACTTGGCTGCCAGAAACGCATCTCTTCAATTTCTTTCTTCTTTATGTGCATTCTTGGCTCAAAAACCAACTGGCAGCATCCCTCTGCTCTCACTGAGCCTGGCCCTGGCTCACTGTAATTACAAGGGGGCACCAGCCCTGGGAGGTCCCTTTAGCTGGCTGGTGGTGGAAGCTGATTTCTGACCTGCTTGTGACAGGCAGTAGTTTACCAGCCACACACGTGGAAGCAATGTGAATTCAGCTTCTCTCCAGTGGGCTAGCGCTTTTGTGCAGGTGTGGAACAGCGAAGAGAATGAGAAGAGCTCCTTGTGGGTGCTCTTTATTCTGCTGCTAATAATGTTGCTATGGTGATGTTAATGAGAGTTTCATACAGGCTGAACCACAGCTGCTGGGAAAGTCAGGGTCCTGGGTCTCCTGGCATGGATTTGTTTGTACTCGCTAAGAAGACAAGGAGCTGAATTTCCTTGCCTTGCCCGGTTGAACAAGGGCAAGGTGGCTGTTCCAGAAGTCCTGGGTAAGTCTTCTTAGCACCATAATCTTTATTTTAGGTGTTGCTTTGACTTACAGAGGACTTGACTCTGAAGTTGAGTGTTTCACACCTGAGCACATCAATTGCAGGATCTGGGCCCTATAAATAGGTTTCTGCAGCATCCTATAGATAAGCCTTTAGCACCTTGGAGGGAACCACTCTATCCAAACTGTTGAGCTCTGCTGAGCTTCAGCATCTGTTAGTCCAGTCTCTGTACTGAGCAGCCACAGCCAAGCTGCTGGAGTACCCAAATGTATTTGCTGTCATACCAAGTGGCCCAGCACCACGTGCTCGGTGCAGGGATGCCTAAGCTATGCTAAATGACTTCATCCTCTCTCCCGGGGTTGAACCCAGGCCAAACCATGGAGAGCAGCTCCCATCCTTCATCTCAGGGCAGAGCAAGCTGCCCAGGTCTAGTGCTATAAAGAGGTCTCTCCTTGGTGTGTACTTGGCTTACTGTGTTGACCCTGTGCTCCTAAAACTAGAGGAGGGGGGGAAGATGGTTTTTCCAGTTCAAATCCTATGAAATCATGCAAGGGATGTGTCACAACCTGCCAGAACATTTCTTCTATCAAGACCCCAAGTGCACATGTGGTAGCTCTGTTCAATGGTTTAAAAATGCAAAGTGTTACATGGAGCCAAATCTGATGCAGCCTAATCCATAGTGCTTCCCAGAGTGGGACCTGCTGTGGCCTGTCCTCAGAAGGCACACAGACTTTGTTTTAGAGGAAACTGCCTGTGTCACTGGGAAAGCAAGCATGTTTGTGTGGATAGCTGTGGGCTGGAACCTGAGACCAGCTAGGGTGGAGAAGTCAGGGCAGGGTGTCCTTGGAGTCCAGCACTGGAGCATGTTGCATGAAGGACAAGGGTGGTGATACTTACAATCTGAAAATCATGAACCTCCACAGCTTCTTCACTCCCGCTTCCCGTTTTGAATGTCTCTAAGTTGTTTCCAGCATCTATTTCCATTGATCCATCTTGTACTTTTCCATTAATGCTCATAGTATAGTGGACATTGTACACCTGAAATCAATAAAAGAGCAGTAGCACACATCACTAATTGCCTGTTTCCTTCCTCCTACACCAGGCCATGGGTCAATCTGTCTTACCCTTGTTCAGCTCCTAACCTTTATTCCTGTAGGTGTCTGATAACCCTCCAACAACCAACAATCCACCATTGGCATAGGCCAGCAGTGGAGGAGGTTGTCCAGAGAGGTTGTGCTGTCCCCACTCTCGAAAGTTTTCAAAGCCCAACTGGATAAAGCTCCGAGAAACCAGCTCTGATCCCACAGTGGTCCCTGCTCTGAGCAGCAGGTAGGACTAGAGATCTCCTGAGGTCCCTCCTCTAGGGAGTATTCACAGTTTTACTTTGAAAACAAGGTAGGCTGAGTCCATATCTAGGCCCACTCCAACTTGTAAACCTTGTTTTGGGTAATATTTTAGGAACCACTTCTTATTCTAGAATGATTCCCAGAGAAGAGCAGGAGTGAACATTCTCCTCTGAAGGAGGCCAACCTCTATTTATCTCTTAGGATGTTCTGCTGAGGTATAGGAAAACAGGTTCCTCTTGAATATGAACATGCTTCCTGGCTTGTAATGGATGTGAACTTTGTTTAAATTGGATGTGAAGTTGTATAGACTCGTATTTTCCTTGTCAGCGTATTTGCTCTTATCCTATTTTCAATGAGGAAAGCGGCAGCGTGGTTTGAATTTGCTGGAGGACCACAATCTGTGGAAGGATTTTGTGATTTTCTTGTGCAGCTCTGCTAAAAGTGCTGCACAAGCAGTTTACTTTTGGTCTTAAAAAAGCCTTACAGCATTTTAATGAAAAATTTACACTGACAGCTAGAGACAAATTTCTTCTTCTCTCACCTTCTCTCAGGAAAGTCTAAGGTGCTAAAGATTTATGGTTCCTCAGTTACACAAATTCAGTCCCATATTCTCTGCTGTCTGGGACTCCTGCTGAGCGTGGTCTGTAAAACCAGACCAATGTACATGGTCTCTCCTGCTAGGGGCTGAGCTACAGCCGAGACTTTGTTACCTCTGTCAGCTATGGGAGGATTTAAGATTTAAATAATATATAAAAAAATAAAGCCTTAATTTTTTTTTATGAATTACCCTAAATGTAAATTTTACAGTTGCTTTCTAAACATTTGCAACTCAAATGTATTTTTTGGGGTTTGAAGGCAGCTTGGAAAAATAACCCTAAGCTTTCCCAGTGTCTTTTCCTGGAGATCAACTGGGAAGCTTAATCACAACCATGAATGTGACGCATTTTGCGAACCAGAATTTAGATTACAGGATCAATTTAAAAAAATATGAAAAGGAAAAAAAAAAACAAACAAACAAAAAGCTTTGTCCTGTACTTGGTGAGAACTTAATGTGCTGTATCCCCTCCTGTTTACTTACCCATTCCTGTCCCTCTCCCTTTTCAAAAGCCTAGAGAAGCAGATGGCTCTTACAGCACATGGCAGAGGTGAGAAACATGTCCTGTCTTTTTAATGTAAAACCTTATACTTTCTTTCTGCTTATCTGAATTATTCCGACGTGCACGGGTGTGTCCTGCCAGGAAACCCCTGCTCTGACTGCTGGGATTCACACAAGGCTCTCCTTGATGGGGACCGGCGTGTGGCTGGAGGCAGTACAAAACTTCTTCAAAAGTAAATTCAAAGATACTAATTGCATTTATGAAGCAAGTTACATTAACATGTGCACCGTCGTATTTTGAGTACGTTTTAACCCAAAATTTTATGTAAACAGGAAGAAAAGTCAATATATAAACATGTTTTAATGCTTCAAAATTTGGTTCTTAAACCAATCAGCAGCTTCTCACTGTTGTTCTTTGCATACAGAGTGTTTCATGTGCCCCAGAAAAATGTAAACACTTAAATTTACCATGACTTCAAAAATTGTTCCACAGCTGCTAACCATGAATGCCCATGTGTACATGCAGTCATACAAACCACTAGAGTGAAATAAAGGTGCCTGTTAATGGGTTAAATATAGCATTACATATTTGAGGGTCCAGGTAGAATCCGGACCAAGAATGCAGATGATGTGAAAAAGCAATTTACACATTTCAATGCTTTTTTTTGTCCTGGAAGCTGGAGTTTGTCCAGGATGTGAATCCCCGGGGACTTGTTGGGGTTTGAGTTCGCTGAGGATTTGTGAGCAGAAATCAATGCAGCGTCTGTGCTCTCAAAGATACGTTTCGTGTTCATTAAGAAACGTGCTTCCCAACAGCCAGAAAAGATAATGAGTTTGGGGTTTAGGCATTTTTTTTTTTAAGTATGGAAAATACTTGCTTAAAGACTTCTTTATCGACCACGCAAGAAGACTTTCCAGTCCGTGCCTCCCCCTGCCTTACACGCAACCCCCTCAAACCCCG
>NW_009733656.1:0-4089 GCF_000703405.1 Apaloderma vittatum
TTCTGTGATTCTGTGATCACACTCATAACAGGGCCTCAACTGCACCGAGTAAATTCCAAAATTCGCTTTCAGACCAAGCAGCAGTAAGCAAACTTCACAACTGAGACACCCGTTCACTGCCAGCCATTCCCTACCCACTATGCAACGTGACCTGAGTATCACTGTGGTTGCACAAAAGTAACGTGAACTTTAAACATCCTCTTCTCTCGCTAATCCCAAACAGGATTTAAATTTCCTAACTTGGGATATTGAGCGTGGTACATTTAGCTGCACATAGCCCTGACTCCGCCTCAAATCATTCCAAGTAACTCAAGAAGTATTGAATCAAACATGCCCTCCCTTGGGTGCAAGAAGAAACCTTCAATTAATTGTTAAGATCTCTCCTCGCTGCTGACGAAGACTGTATCTCTCTCAAGCGACTCCAAGCTCAAGTTGGCTGGTGAGCCAAGCCACAAGTCTAGTTACCTTCCACGGTGACCTCAGCTGTGGGCTTGTTTCCCCCCAAACTGACAACAATCATGGTCACGGCATTGAAAGCACCGGGGAAGTTTATCGTTCTCCACATAAATGGAAGTTAAACGTTCACTTGTGGAAAAGAAAATTAGGTTAAATTCATTAAAGTCCAGTTCAGCCCACAACTGAAGAGCATGAAAAAATATACAGTGATTTGAGGAGGTAAAGGTGAATTGTATTAGGTGGTGTTTTTCTCTAATTCACCACCCAGAGAACGTGGATAGTAAAAGAATAGCAAGTTTGACATACTCAGTACAGTAACATATAGTGAGCATCTTTCTCAAACTGGTCTAATGTATACAAGTCCTCAACCTCTGTTTTCTCATAATAGTATGTTTCATTTTACTTTTTTAGATGTATTCTGTTATGTTTTGCTCAATCAGCTTCAGTTAAATATGACACGTCACATATCATGAGAATTTTTGTTAAATTTTTGGAAGACTTCAAGCTAATACATTTTAGCCAGTAGCTAAAAAAGAGAAAAAATTGCACAGAATCAAAGAATCACAGAATATTAGGGGTTGGAAGGGACCTCAAAAGATCATCTAGTCCAACTCCACTACCAGAGCAGGATCACCTACAGTAGATCACACAGGAATTGCCTTTCATTATTGTTTTTTCCTCCTTTGTCTTCAGCTGAAATACGATCCTGTCAACCTGGCAGCCAAGTCTTTCTCAGAAGAGACATGGAAGGGGCCCTATGGTACAAAAATTTGTAACTACAAAACACAGAAATAAAAAAACTAAGATACATTTTATTTTCACACAGAATAGGAGCAGAGGCAACATAAGAACACAGGAAGACATACCCATTTCTCACTGCATACTTCTTGTCAAGTTACACTCTCACTGCAAGTTATTGCAAAGTACTGTGACAGCGCTGTCAGAATTTCAAGACACAAGCCAGGCTGATGATACTTGTCTCTGTCAGGTACTACACTGACACATTTCAAAATGCAGCTGTTATCCCTATTTAACTTCAAAAAAGTGCAAACCAAGTTAAAAGCTTACAACTACATAGCATAATACAGGTAATTTCAATCTTAAGGTTCAACAGTAATCATTTTGAACGAAACAAATCCTTGCGCGTAGTGCCACTGTTCCAAATACACAAATGCTGAGCCCCAAGTTTTCCAAAAAAATTGAGAAAATGTGGAAGTAACAGGGGCACAGTTCCACATAATGGCTCAAGGAGAACTTCCGATCACTTCAGTGATTTTTTCCTTGTATATCACATCGCTATCAAAGCAGTAAGAAAAGGAAACAGTAAAATGCTTGTAGTTGTAACCAGGTTAAAATGAGTTTGAACCCAGAACCATTCTGCAAGTAACTACTGAAAATAAATTTCAATATAGTTAGCAAAACGTTTCAACTATTTTCTGAAAAAGCTCAGAATTGGAGTTTTTATCAGCTGCCCAGCAATAGTAAGCAGAAAGTTATATAGCGCAAACTGAATTTTCAAATAACAGTCCTGCAGGCAGAAGGCAGAACACCATGTCTTGTGCCACAGGACTATCATTCCCCCTTACACAAAACAGCCCTAGAAACCTTTCTGTCTTAGTGGAGGAAATTCTAGCAACTTTACCCACAGCAATTGTGGAAATAAAATGCAAGGAACAGTGTTCTGGACCACTCTGGACATCGTATTTCAGTTGAGTCAGGGAGTAAGGTGTTACTCCATAGAAGTAAACATAGGAGAACAACTATAAGAAGAATCTTAGTAGGAGATAAAACTCGGATTCTTGAAACAGCAGCTGCTAGAACTAGATGGGAAAAGATGCTAAAGGAAAATTGCAGCCACCAAGTAAAAAACATCTGCAGTTCTCAGTTCCTTATAAAGGTGGACAAGACTGTTTTCTTCGTGCTCAAGAACTCCAAGGAAGGGCTACCCAGCCCATCATGCAAAACTAAAAAGCAAGTAATAAGAGATTTCACAGCTGTGCAAGGAGACAAAGCCAGCAAGCAGCAGAACACTTGCCATTTTCAGCACTGAAAATAAAACCTTCAAGAAACACAGATCTATTACAATTACTACTATTTGGTAACAAGACTGTTTCGTGGAACATCGTTATATGTTAGAAACTAACACAAACCTCTGAAGGGAAGTATAAAGAAACGTAGATAAGTGAATAAGGAAGAAAAACTCCTCTTAGAAACTATATATTTTAAAAAAATATTGATACAGCATTTGCAATATTTCAACATTTACATTTTTGATAGCCTGTCCAAGAATGAAACACGTAAGTTCCCTATATCTAGAGTAAGACACGCTTCAAAAATAATGTGGCAGAATGTATTTCCTCCCTAAATTTCATGTGAAGGAGAACAGCAGATACTCAGGAGAAGCCAGGAAACGTGCCCTCCTCCCAGCAAGCTAACACGTTTTCTGCCAACTGATGAACAGCATCTTACCTCAGCAAAGAAGTAGTTTCCTGTGGTGAGGATATCTGGAACTCAGTGGAACATGGAACTGAAAACTCCTGCTGTACATGCCCACCCTGCTGCTGCAAACTAATCACACACTGCCCACCTCGGGGCACCTTTACCCTGTGTGGGGAGAGGTGGGCACCTGAAAGAGGTAGAAAAAAAACCAAGTCCTAATTAAGGAACTCTTACGTTAATTTTAATTATTTCTGTAGCTCCAAATTCACTATCGCAGCATAAAAGAGGATTTTTCTGAATTTTAAGAGTCCTTAGGTATCCGAGTCAAATGCTGCCTGGACCAGACCCAGTGCTCATCACTTTTTGAGAGGTGACCCTGAGCTCGGGATGAGCAGTGCAATATGTAATATTGTAATATGCAACATCGTAAATATTGTAATATTTAGTAAAATATGGTTAATTCTGAAAAAACACACCAGAATTTTGCAGTTACAGGATTTTTAGGCCCACTGTCGCCAACTTCTCCACTTAACTTTGGAAACTGCTCTTCTACCGAGGTGGCACGTTTTCAGCTCCTTGTTACCTACGCTCTTTCATTCATGAACTGACGATTCACCATTGAAATTCAACAATTCGCTTTCAAAACTGTTACCCACTCACCACACAACTGCAAAGGACCAGCTCATCCTCAGGAACACCAGAGGTTTGTTACAGACAGGTGCTGGTTATTACCTACATGTAAGGGTAACCCCTGAAAGCAATGAATGTTGCACTCAGCTGTTCCACAAGGCTTAAATATACGGTTATGCGCCTTTCTGGAGGAAGGTTAGGCGTTAAAAACTTGGTTTGGGGCTAGTTGTAAAACCTGTAACCATGCATGAAATTAAAAAGAAGCCTCCCCGTTGGCATGCGAGGGTAACACGGGCTGTTCTTGACAGCTACTGCAGGAGTGGGGGAAGAGAGCAGCGGCTGCACAAGAGCTGCAGAGCGGGAGAGCTGGGCAGGGAGGGAGGTCGGGCAGCCAAGTCTTCCTGAACTCCCCGCCTGCAGGAGGGCTCGGACAGGCGTGAGCAGAGGTGACTGAAACAGGAGTAAGGAAGAAAAAACAGGGAGAAAAATCAACTTCGTGAGCCCGGCGGGTGCTGCAGAGGCTGGCCGGGCTGACGCGAGCGCAGGGAAGGGGCCGAGGCGGCG
>NW_009733657.1:0-730 GCF_000703405.1 Apaloderma vittatum
TGGGTACCAGCCACCAGGATGGGTGGCAGTGATAACACGAGGGGAGCCACGTGCGCCAGGAGCCACCCAAAGCCAGTGTCCCCATTGCCAGCAGGTCATCGCCATCAGACTTCGCTGCTGCTGCCCTGGGACGGTCTGGTGGTCTCACTGCCCATCGGGGTGCTGGTGACTGACATGTCCATGACGTCTCCGGCCGTGTCCTGGGTGTTGGGTCTCCTCCAGGAAGGCAGGGGCTGGGTGGCTTTCCGAAAGCGCTGGAGGGTAGCAACAGTGATCAGGAGCTGCCTTGAGCCACCCACCGGGGCAGAAGGCAGGGCCATGGAGGAGCTCAGACCCCACCTCTTGTCCTTTCTCTCTCTTAGGGAAGGGACAGCACAGCCTCTGCTCCATCGCTGGCCTCTCCTACCCCATCCCAGCACCAGGACAGCCCCTGCTCTGGCCCTGCCCTGTCCCCATCACTGTGTCCCACCCCGTCTGGCACACTCACCTCTCTCAGCGTCCCCGACTCGCTGCACAGGGCCACGATGGCCCAGACTGGGATCTGCAGGCAGACGAGGAGGTTCAAGCAAACCGCCAGGATTGTGACCCATGTTGGGTACCTGTAGATGCCATTGAGCAGGAAGACGTTGTTTATGTCCACGAAGTGTATGATGAGCATGAACTGAAGGACAGAGGAAGCAGGAGTGATGTAAATGTTGTGGCACTGCCCAGCCCCAGGGGTCTTGGCTGA
>NW_009733657.1:788-2344 GCF_000703405.1 Apaloderma vittatum
AGTCAGCCAAGGACTGGTCCAGCCCCGCACCAAACCAATGGCAAGAGCTGCCCCTCTCGGAGAGGAGGGAGAGATGGAGGGAGAAGAGGTCTTCTCCCCTTGACCTCCAGCCTCAGGCAGGCTCAGTGCTCACCAGCAGCAGGCAGGGTGTCAGGAAGGCCCAGCACACCCTGAAGTAGTGCAGCAAGCGGCTCCACCAGGGCGGGCACCGGCTGATCATGTCCCTGATGTCCTGGCAGAACTGGTTCACGCCTGTGGGCACATCGGGAGAGGGTCATGACTGGGCTCTGCCTGTCCCCAGCACAGCGGTGCCGGGTGCTCCCGCTCCGGGGCACCCACGCACACCGTGCTGGGGCAGGGGTGTGCCAAACATCCACTGAGCAGTGCAGAGGAATTTGCATTGTGCATACGCAGAGAAAACTGCACCTCGGCTTTGCACCAGCTGCTTGCAGGGCTGAGCTGCACATGGGCAGCAGGATGGGGGTGACTCCCTGCTGACCCCAGCTCCAAGCCCTGCAGCTGCAGGGGCACCCTCCAGAGCCCAACCACCGTGTGCCGGCAGCCCCAGGAATGTACAGGGGCTGCCCTGTGCTGTAATCCCACTGTGGCAGCGCCCCAGGGCTGATAGCACTGTACCCTGGTGCTGTCTGTGCCCCACTGCACCCCCTACGCTGGGCGCCCTGTGCCCTGGGGGAACCCGCATGCTCACCGTGGTAGAAAGAGATGCCCAAGTTCATGAAGAGGGCGATGATAGTCAACCCGAAGCCAGTGCTGTAGGTGTCAATGAGGGTGAGCCAGAAGATGCCTCCCTGTGAGGTGGGTGAGGGACAGGGTCAGCACAGCTTGGGGCAGCAGAGTGGGAACGGGGTATCCCATGCCACAGCCACCATTGACATGACAGCCCACCTGCAGCCCCTCATCCTCCCATCTGAGCGCCTGTGCTGAGATTTGGAGGCTGTTGCCCATCATCCAGCCTGACATTGCCCTGAAGATGCTGGATGGGGATGCTCGGGACCCCATACCTGGGTGACCAGCAGGAGCCCCAGCAGGTAGAAGGAGGTGCAGAGCGCACCCAGCAACGCCATCCATATCCTCGTCTTCTTCCGGTTACGCAGGGCTAGGAACCCATTCACGATGGCTGTGATGATGCCCTTGATGTTCTCAAACTGAGAGAAGTTGGATGTCAGTGGGGACTTAAGAGGGGACTTGGCAGGGTGCTGTCCCCATGTGCATCCCCCACTGTGGAATGTGGGATGTCAGTGAGGATGGATGTCGTGGTCCCCGCATTCGCTGGACAGGGTGCATGGGATGGTCCTCACAAAAGGGACTTTGCAGGGTACCGTCCCCATGTGCATCCCCATCCCTGTGACACCTGGGCACATGCAGAAACCCATGCCCAGGGCCAGCGGGATGTGGCCGCATCCCAACCCCCTGGACGCAGCCCCACAAGCCTGGGGCCATGCACACCCCAAGCCCAGCACCACCATCATGCTCAGGTGGCCCACAGGTGACAGTTACCAAATTGTCCACGCCTAGAGTGAAGAGCATCAGGAAGA
>NW_009733658.1:0-748 GCF_000703405.1 Apaloderma vittatum
CTTGTAATTTTTTCGTTTACTTCTAGACTACTGTATTGGTTCACGAGTATGACTAAATTGAGTAATATTACAAAAATATGCTTAGCTGATGGTGTTTTGCAGGAGAGAATATTAAGAACAGTAGAAAGTGTGATCCATTGTGAAATGATCATGTGGACGATATTGGTGTTAAAAGCTCATGAAGGCAGATATGAATGAGAGATAGACTTGAGTTCATCTGCACGAACAACTTTAAGTCAAGCAAAATTATATTTTGCAATAAGATACTGTTAGCTATATGGGTTTGGGGCATGAGTGACTGGTTGCTTGATGCTAACAAAGTAGATTCTATAAATGTAGCTACGTAAGTAAAGATTTAACATACCTGAAAGCGATTTCAATGAAATTATTCACTTAATCTGTTCGCTTTTTTTCCTCAGTGTATCCCTGTACATTAAATGGCAAACTGGAGTTGAAGCAGCCAGGCAGCTGAACTGTTGAAGCAGAAGATGAAGGTAGAGATCCTGTACAATATTTTAAATTGTTCCCTGAAAGCTGAGCTTCATTCTGTCTTCCAAAATAGGATTAAGAATCTTAAAGGATTAAATTCTCTCATTTCCCATCTCTTAATGAATTCTGATTAGTTCTGGTTGTTTTTTTTTTTTCTCAACTTCTGTTTTCCAGAAAAGTTCTAGTGTACCTCCGAAAGCAGGAGGTGGGCTTACACCAAGCAGTAAATAGTTGTGTGGTCAGACTTGATACTGATGAA
>NW_009733659.1:0-20211 GCF_000703405.1 Apaloderma vittatum
TTCCTGACGGAACGAGGCGGGGAGGTGACTATCACTGTCCTGCTGCAGGCCTGGGCTGGAGAAATCCCCGGGTGGTTGGTTGCACTTGGTGCCTTGGCGCGGTGGTGCGGTGGGGGGGGCAGGGGAAGGACGCACTTCTGGGGCTTTGAGCTCCCCTCCAACTCTGACTGAGGGGGGCAGGCGCCACAAGCAGGTGTGCTTGGTTTAGGCAAGGTTGGACCCATCTCTAATTCCATTCTCTGGTTAATGAGGAGGTTCTACCCAAGGTAAAAGGACCTGGTGAAGTGCATTGAATCTGATCTGAAACCTTCACCTGCAAGAGGCTCCTGATCCTCCAGGAGATGCGCTGGGCGGTGTTGCAGTCGGTGTTAGATGAGGTGCTGAAATTTCTGAATGTTTCTCACTGATTGGAATCTGAACGCCACCTCTCTGCTCCCGGTCTGGAGAGCAGCATTTCCATCCTGTTGGTGTCTGAGAACTGCTGCACCCTTTGGCCTCATTCTTCAACCCACTTCCACCTCCCGATCTCTTTTTTTTTAATCCCTCTGGAATCTGGTAGACCTCTGACTTCTGTGGTGCTGAGGACCTGGCACAAGTCAGAAGCCACAAAGAGCTTTGCAGCTTTTATTTGCAAATTCAGGTAGGAGTTTGCATAGTTGACCTGTACTGTTCTGAACAAAGCGAGGGATCACTTAGTGGCTGGGTGAGTGATGCCTAAAAACACGTTGTGTTCCTTGCTTCGCAAAAAACTATTGCTGAAAGGCGAGTGCTGGAAGTGGAGATCATGTATTAGGTATTAAGGTGCCTCACTGGGACTGGTAGCAAGCTGGCTTTATAGAATATTAATATTTTTTGTTTACTTGCTTGTTTGCAAGGATCTGTCCTCAAAGGTGGAGGAGGATGTGCAGTTGTCTTCATAGTTTTGCTTATGGTACTTGGGCTGTATTGGTGGCTGGTATAGAGTTGTATCACTGCTGGGATTTTGCTGTTGGAGGTGGCTGAACTGGATGAGGTCTGTTTATCTGAAGTGTAAGAGCATTAACTCTAGAATTCACTTGATTTGAACTGGGCAAGGACAGCACAAGATGAAACGAAGGCATTTGTTCTTGGATTGTGTGCAAAAGTAGGAGTTGGAGCTCTGCAGTGTATTATCTGCTGGCTTTTGTATTCAGCACGAGTAATGAGGCTTGGATAGCGTACATTAGCACTCCGGTAACATAGCATTTGATTGCTGGCAGTCTCTTGACTTGTGTGTTTTGGCTAAATTTTTGCATTAAAAGATTTTCAGTGTTTTTGTCCATTTCCCTTATCAATCAGTGGATGAACTGCAGAGACAAGCACATTCAGAACTATTGCGCTGGTCAAAGTTGGCATAACCAACCTTGTACTTTGAGGTGGAAAAAAATGGGTTCTGCAAAGGCTAGACAGTGATTTTTCTGAAGCTGACCTGTTAATCTCTTGTGCTCTCTGCTATATGATGCATGCAGCCACTTCAGCTTCAGAGTATAAGTGTCCTCTGTGTGTGGGAGAGGGATTGTTGGAACTGAGTTATTAATTCAAGTAAGTTAAGCTTGATGCTTTTCTCTGTTCCAGCAATTTGGGAAAAACACAGCCAGAACTTGCCAAAGGCAGAAAATAACAGCAAAGGGTTTTCTTGGGAATTTTAAGTAAACTGACTGTGAAACGCTAAAAACCTGCCCTAGGGGGTAGCTGTGTACAGCTGGGGTGCAGAGTTTTGTCCTTTGCAGCGCATGTCCATGGACCACTGGTATGGGTAAAAAAAAAAAAAAAGACAGCTGCTGAATGAGAAATCTGGTCTGTTTTGTGCTTGTTGCCTTCAAGCCTGCCCTGTTTAAATGACCATAACAGGTTGGGGCTCCTTCCGAGCTGGCTTTTGTCAGAGTTCTCAAGAGCTGACTCTTCGGATGGGTCTCAGATTCACGGAGGGGGGTTCGTAGTTCAACAGCTATTGCTGGGGCTAATTGTTTGGAGCAAGGAAGCAGCGTGGTTCAGAAAGATCCAAGTGAGCCTGCAAAACTCCTTCAGCTGGTGACCAGTTTGTCTTTATTGTTCCTCAGTTTAGTGACTTGTCCGCAGTAATAGATGGTTCTTATTGTGATGGTAAGTTTATGGAAGGTATTTTTGGCACCTGTTTTCAGCCTAGCAGTCCTTTGTGCTTCTTTCCAGCACACCAGGTGTTAAAAGTAAACTTATTTTTTTTTTCCCCATGCTGAAGATAAAGCTCCTTGGCTGTCTGCAGTTCTGCTGCCTTTGCAGTGAGGGGAACTGCATCTCCTGGGGTTTGTTGTTAATGAGTGCAGGGGAAATAGCTGGTGTTGTCTCTTGCCCTCTGTGTGTTCTTCCTACTTGAAGCAAGGGTTAGTTTTCCACCGAGAGCCTGGCCAGAGCTTGCCAGCTGCCCTCCAGGGCTTTGGTTCGGAGAATGCCAGGTGAAATCTGGGGACAAGGAATACCTGCTGCATGAAAGACTCAGTTATTTTACAGCTTCAGGGTAGTAGTGAACAGGCTTAAGCTTACTACAGAGGAAGTGCTTGGTCAGAGCAGTGTGCTCCAGCTTGTTTTTATTGCTTGGCTAGAGCTGGAGAGCAGACTGACTGTAAAAATAGCCAGATGGGAGGGAAAAAAAACGTATAGCCCGATGCAGCTTGAGTAACAAACTGCTCTGCAGCCGGCTACGTGCTAAAACCTGTATTGCTTTTGCATTAAGTGGAAGTGCTACAACAAGGTGTCAAGCTCTGCTTAAGATACCCAGGTCACTGCTGTTCATACACTGTCTAATCCAGCCTCTTCCTGAAGCTGAGTAGATCTTAAGCTCTGACTAATCTTCTCTGAAGTGTGAACTTGTGCTGTTGTCCTCCAGCAAGCTCCATGCCACTATCTCTAGCTTTCACTGAATGTAGAGGTCTAGGTTAGCTTTGTTCTAGTTGTTGTGGATTTTCCAAGCAAATAACTCCCACATTATTTTTACCCTTTGTGAATATACAGCTATGACCAACAGTGCTTCCTGGACTCGGGGAACCAGTATGGGGGCACCCTGGGACTCTTGTATCAGGCTTGAACTGGCTGCCCATGTTATCTACTAGCCAGGAGGAAAGATTCTTAACGCTTTGTTGTTTTAATTAATGGATCTCTAAAAGCAGCTTTCCCTCTTAGTACCTGACATTCCTGATCCTAGTAAAGATTTGGCTTGTTGGGAAGAGATTAATTTTTCCGTCCTTCTGCTAACCACCTTCTGAGTGTCTTGGGCTATTTGAAGCGCTACAGCTAGGAGGCTACAAATGTGATATATGGTTGCAAGGTAAATGCTATTACTGTCTTTCAAGTGCAGCTAGAGTTCTGTTTAGGTTTAAGCACTGCTAAAACTACTTGAGTACCCTAAAAAACTCCTGTTTTTTAGGAAAACTCTATTTAGGTCCAACCTTTTTTTAGTTTTGTTTTGGATTTTTTTTGGGGGGGGGTTGTATTTCTTTATTAAAAAAGAACATCCTGATGTTTCAATATGTCTTAACTGGCACTTGCTAAAGGAGTGTGAGGTGGATGGAACCTATATTCATCAGTGTGGCAAGGCAGGTCCATGTCATTGGGCACTATCAAATTAACTTGTGTGGTATACTCATAGTGCTTTTTAATTACAAAAATACATAAATATTTAGCCTGGAAGAATAGCTGAATACTGTCAGCTTTTAACTATGTCTTTTGGCAGGGTGTGTAAAGGAGAGGTGGGTGGCCACCCGTCCTAGAGAGAGAGGAGATGCTAAAAAGGAAAGTGGAAGGTATCTATGCTCTTGCTGGTGAACAGCTTCTTGGTGGCTTCTCTTTGTCCCTGAGCACCTGGAGTGTGTGTGTGTGTGGCCTGTGATGGGAAATTATTCCAGCAGCTCAAGCTGCTGAGGGCCAGGGAGAGAGGGACTCGCTGTGCCCTGAAGGCTCACCCAGATAATGGAGCCTGTGGCAGTTGACTCTGACCGATGTCTCTAAGCTGGTTATGTCGAGGTGGTTTTCTGTGCTATGGGCAGCCCTGCAGATCATGAGGGTCTTTGGCTAGAGAAGTCTTCCTCTCCTGTGTGGTATAAGAGATGTTTTGCAATGGAAATACGCATAGCTGTGTGACCAGACATGACAGAAGCTTTCTGATGTCTTGGTGGTGTTTAGCTGGCTGGATGCAGTAATCCTTTCCAAGAGGAGAAAAATGTACATGAGTAGCAGGACACACAGGACACATTGAAGGTGGACTAACACAGATGTGGTGGTACTGAGATTCCTCTTGCTACAGCAGTGGTTGCTTCTTGCACAGCATCACATGGGTGTAGAAGACATAGGAGTGATACTCCCTTGTGTAACAAAGCAGTGTTAGGTAGTCTGTGGTTGCACTGTGTACAAATGCAAGTAATATTTATCTGTGTGCTGTTGGGTTGGGGAAATAAGGAGTCCAGCAAGCTGGGTGCCAATGAACAAGACTGCAGAGGGAGATCTTTGTTTGTCTTTGAAATACTAATACTTGTTAGTCCTGTGGCTTGCAGGTAAGGGCACTTCACTTGTGAAACTGAACACACCAGTCAAAGGAAGTGAAGCTGTTGATGGCTGGAGGCTTCTTGCAGTAGAGCTTGACTGTGTCACTGACAAGCTGCCTCCTGGAATGGGGAGCAGGACCTTAACAGACCTGCTGTGGGATGGAGGAGCTGTTTGTTGTGCCTGTGAGATTTGTGTCACCACCTGACCTCGATGTGATAAGCAGAGCCTTGGATGGACGGCTCTTCTGCTGTTGGGTGATGGTGCAGCAAGCCCAGGACTAAGCGGAGGGAAGTAGCTGGGAGCAGGGTGCTGCTGTGAAGTCCTTCATCTATCCAGCAGCCTGAGCTGTGTTACTGGAGGCAACAGAGCCTGCCAAGAGCCAGCAGTCAGCTGGCTGGATCACTGCTGGGCTACTGGTTCAGTGCTCTATTGGAAACTCTCGAAGCATGCAGGAAACTTTCTGGAAGTGCCTTCCTGGTGCAGTGCAGCACGAACTGTGCTAATGCAGCAGAGCTGGTCTCTGAGCTGTGGCTTTGCTCCATGGGGCCAAGGACCTCATACAGGACATGACACTAATGCAGCCCTGAAGCATCTGATTTTGGCTCTGGTCCTGTGCTGTGCTCTATAGCCTCACCTTGTTCTCTGTGGGAGTTCCTTGGTTTTCTTCTTTGTCAAGGTACATAACAGGCCTGAGGCTTTGCTCTGGCCCTGGGCTCTGTAAAGGGTCAACAGGCTGATTCTCGTAATGTGCTTGAAGGTCTGATAGCTGCTGGGTAGAGTGTAGCACTCTGCCACTGGGGCAAGAGCTTGGCAAAGTCTATCTTGGGCTACAGATCAAGATTTAGTTTTCTTTGATATAAGAATTCACATTGGGTAGGCTAGGAACGAATCCCTCCATCTATTTTACTGTTACTTGGGATGTGTAGGAGGGGTCTGCTCAAAGCTGGCCACAGACTAGCAAGCTGGGAACTTGTCACCCTGTTATTTAAGGCCCTGGATCAACAGGTGGTTATGGGTATGTGTAATCTTTGTTCCTTTTTCCCTTTGTAGGTCTTGCACTCTGGACTTTCCAGCCTTTCAGGATTCTGGGCACATCTCAGCTATGGGTAGATCAATAGGGTTCAACATCTGCATGGTCACCTGCAGCATCCTGATCTTGTCCTCCAGTTCGCCATGCCTTGCATCTCAGCCACTGGAGGAGAGCGACATGACAAAGGTCCAGAATGGCCCCTGGGCAGGTAATGGGGTAGAAGATGAAAGGACAAGTATGCTGAACTTGAAAAATAACCTGGGACCTTCTGAGCAGACTGTCTCTGAAGAACCATGTGAAGTGTCAGCAAAGCCCTCTGGGTTGCCTTTAAGTGAAACTTTCACTGTGGAAGGAGAAATGCTGCCTGTGAGCCCAAGCCGTGTCATCCCAGGCAGCCTGGGGGCTCCCACCTCTGCTGTGACAGTGGCTGCTGTAGATGAGGAGCAACTTGGTCCCACGAAGTCAGAGCTGGATGAGGATGATGCATTCAAGGCTATGCTGACCACAGCCGTGACCACACTGAACCCTACTGTCCAGGAGGAATCTGCTGGTGGCCCTCTCAGTGAAACCACCACAGAGGGTGGTGTTGAAGTAGAGCACAGCTCAGCCAGCCTCTTGGCAACCCCTCTTTCTGGGACAGCTGTGGAGGAGGAGAAGGCAGAGAGCAACTTGAACCCCTCAGCTGTACCCCAGCCTGTGCCATACTCCAGCAATCCCAGCTGGGAAACAGCAAGTGACCGCCCTGTCATCCCAACTCCTCAGGCTCCTGGCATCACCTCTGAGGTGGGAACACCAAGGGTCCGCACAGGGAGCCCCCTGACGTCCTTGACTGCGCCAGCGTCTGTGGCTGCACGACGTCCCTTCCTGGTGACTGAAGCCTCCCTCCACTTGGAAGCGGGGATGAGTGTCGGGCAAGGAGAGCTGGCTGCCACAGCTGGCACTGTCACCATCCACCCTGTAGACACTGTGCCACCTGACTGGGATGACACAAAACTGGGGGGCATAAGTCAAGGGGGAAGCACCTCTCATGAGGAGGTGACGGAGGATCTGGGAGGTACAGAACCATCCCAGACCCTGCAGGGAGATGTAGAGGAGGAAGAAGAAGGAACAAGAGTGTTACCATCGCCAGTGTCCCCTCCATCAACTCCTGAGCTTGCCAAGGAGACTAACTGCACAGTGCCAGTGCAAGGGCACGAGTCTCAAGCAGCTTCTACGGGCAGCAGTGGTGCTCCCCACACTGCGAACCTGACGGGTGCAGACGCTGCTGATCTCAACTCTCTGGAAAACGTAAGTGCAGTCACAGCAGAGGAGGGGAAGAGCATCCCACCATCACAGCTGGAGGTGGCTGTGGTGACAGATACACAGTCTGATCTCTCTCCTACGCTGGAAAGCTCATGGAAAGGTAAAACTTGCCTCTTGCAGACGCTTGCTTCTAAGTGTAGGTTTAGGGGAGGGGTGTCATGAGGAATCTGTGCTTCCTTTCAGAGAGATAAAGTGGAGAAAAGTGTAATCTTGATGCCTGCAGTAGAGATGGGGCACCTCTTCTCCCCCAGGAGAGGTCATGGCCCTTTGTGGAGGGGGAACAGCCTAAATGGTTAATACATCTGCAAAGTACTGCCTGGCTTTGGCTGTTCCTAGACATGATGTCCCTGTGTACAGGCAGGAACAGTCTGTTGAGTAGTACTTGTGGGAAGCAACTGTACTGAGCTGCCTCTTCTGCTCCTCAGGCTGGGAGAGGGTGGCTGTAATGGCAGGCAGAAAAGCTGAGACTGGACATGTAGCAGCTGAGCCTGGGGTTGAGTATGGAGATCTGTGTAGAGGGTTGGATTCTCAGCAGCAGAGACTTGGTGCTGTTAAAAAAAAAAATTGCTTTTGTTCTGCATGTGTGGTGTGACCAAAACAGGGGCTTCAGTTTTGGTGTTCACATAGTGGTTGAGGGAGACAGCTGTACTCTGTTTATGGGTGCCTTGCTTTGACCGCAAATGTATATATCTGCTTTGAGTAACCCTCTGGTATGCCTCTTCTGTGGTTAAAGAGAGAGCCCAGCCTCTGACCTACCAGTTGAACACTTTATTTCAAGGATAATACCCTTACAAGTGTCCCTGTGATATAGCAAGTGCAAGGACCCAAAGGTGGTCCTTGCACTAGCTCACTCTGAAGCCCTGCAAAATGGAGATGGGAATAATTCTTTGCGGAGTTTAATTAGCATCTGGGATCACTTGGCTCTCAGCTGCTAGCTAGGGACGCTTGCGGTCAGTGCAGAAGGTGCAGAGACAATGGATGGCTGTAAATGCTTCCTAAATCCAAGAACAGGTGAGCTGTGCCAGTAGCCTGTGAATAACTGATGTCTTCCATGACTTTACAAAGATTCTCGGATCAAAAGATCTGTCCAGAGCTCTGTTCCTCCTAGACAGCCTATGTCAGAGGCTGATGGTGTCATCTCATGCTGTACTTACCTGCAGAGATGGCTTCTTCAGCCCAATAGCAATGTTCCTACCCTGTATTTAAAATATAGGGAGAATGCAATTAAAAAAAAAAGTCCTAGGCTGATGAGGAGCATGAGCTGGGGTTTAGGATTTTGTTTTAATTGCTGGGCATCTTTAATCTTCCCTCTTAGGCTACAGAGGTAAAAGGACAACTATGCATCACTGCATCCAAAAGATCTAGTCTGTAAAAGAAGAAAAGCTAATTGCATGCTGGTGCTGAAACCTGACTGATTAATTTCTAGATTAATTTATAAGCACTTGACTTGTCAGCAGGTTCCCTCTCTGCTGTTTCCCAGATGTTGGGGAAACAACACTATCAGTAAGGCTTGTGCAACCAAAACAAACCCTTCTGCAAAGCTGAAGTCTCACAGCCATGTGAGATGGTCAGTAAAAGCACTGCTCTGGCTGCCTCACTTCCTTCAGATAGTATTGCACACGATGAGCCTGCAATGCTGGGCTCCTATGGTATTGCTCCCCTGTGGGTCCATGTGTCCTTAAAGGGGCAATTAAGAAAATGAGGACTGATTTCTATTTTTTTAAGGTTTTTTTTTTTTGCTCTCATTCCTGTTATGTATGTTCTTGCATCTATCTTGGTGCTGCACTGTCCGGATGATACTTGGCTGCGCCTGCTGCATGTGCTGTGGCCCTGGAAATGCTAATACATGGAGAAATATTCCTTCGCATGTCAGCTCTGTTGCCATCAGCTGTCCTGTAAGTCGGTACTGACATGTGTTCTTGCTGTAGGTGTTACTCAGGATGTGACAACAGTTGCCCAGGAGTCTGATGCTGCTCTGTCACTTGTGACACTGGCACCTGGTGCTACTGAGGGAACAGGAGCTGCAAGCCTGCTGCAGGAAAACAGTGGGGAGGACACCCAGATGCTGACTGCTCCTAGTGCCACCCAGATGCTGGTGGCAACTGGTGCTTCCTCTGTGGTGAACACTCCAGATGTAGAAGGTAGGGTTCTGCTCCAAGGACTTATTTCCACGCAAGATGAGATGGTATATCTGAAACAAAGATCAATGCTTGGACACTGAAGTCTCAACATGCAGAATTTATATTTTAAGTTTCCTTTTCTCCTGGCAGGCTGCCTCTGGTACTGTGCTAACACTGCTTTCTGCCCATGCTACCAGATCTGCCATGCTGAAATATGCCAACATGATTTTTTGTTTTGGTTTTGATTTTCCCCAAATAGCAGTGCAGTACAGATCTTGTTAAAATCAGTCCAAAGCAAAAAAATCCACAACTATATACTTGTGTGCACGCTGACCTTCACCCTTAGATGTATAAGCCAGTTTTTACTTGTGGAGGGAGAGCTCTTGCTTCTGAAGCCAAAGGATGAAAATGTTTCATTGGGGTAACATGGGAGAAGTGGCAGCAAGGAGGACGCCTTCTTGGAAGAGTCTGGTGAGCCCTTGGGTGTGGAAGCCTGTATAGATACTCACTTTTGTTGACGAGTGGCAAATTCTTACCAGGCTGATGTAGCTTATACAGAAATACTTTAAGCAGTTGTGTTCATCTAGCTGCTGCCTACTGGCTTCTTGTCACCTTGGCAGGTACATATAGGAACCTCACTTCTTGACAGGAGTGTAGCAAATGTTTTTTTAGCACTTACTTTGAGCTTGAGTGTAGTTGTAGGTACCACTGTAATGAAACTGCTGCTGGGTAGCGTTTCTGGTAATTCTTATATTGCAACATCAGAAGTGTTGTATTCCTTTAAAATTAAGGTCCATTTGTAGGGGAGAGAAGGCTCTTCTGGCAGTTTCCACTAGTTAATTTGCTTCTGGGGTTTAATTATAAATTCAACTCATTTTTATCTTTGCAATATACAATTAGAGCTCTCGTTTGGTTCAAATCTCAACCAGTGTCTTGGTGCTCTGATCTTGTTATGGGGTGGTGACTAGCAGTCCTCCAAGCAATGGAAATAAAATCTAGCTGAGCCCTCATTAAGGGGAGCCTCCTGCACTGAGCGTCCTGGAGGAGAAGCTTTCATGACAGCAGAGTCACAGATCTTGGAAGAGGCAAAAGTTTAACATGGAGTGGAAGAAGTTTTAAGGAGGTTGTTGCTAAGTAGTGAGGGTTTTCATATCATGCTGCCAAAATGCCCTTGCTTCTGTCTTCTGTAGGTCTCTCAGATGTGGACCTGGTCACCAGTGAGAAGGCTGTTCCAGCTCCTGGTAGGTTGTCTGCTACACAGTCTGGACAGACAGAGGAGCCATCCGGCAGAACTGCGGTCCTGGTGACTCCAGCATCAGTGGCATCTTCTGTCAGGAGGACAGCTCTTCCATCTGTGAGGAGGATCAGTACAGCTGTGACCTATGGGCTGGACCGCCTTGAGTCAGAAGGTACCGCTGATCTCAAGGCTAAGAGGCAGGCAGCTTCGTGTGGAGTGCTGCACTTGCCTTGACGCCGAGTCCCCGCTCTGTCTGTTTGGCATGCAGCTATGCGCATATGTTACTGTTCCAAATAAAGTTGTTGAATGACCTGTCCCCTTCCAGGAGGTACAGGCAGCAAACAATCAACAGAGTTGTGGAGGATGCTTGAAATTCAAGTGGCTGTGATGGAAAGGATGGGGTTTTCCCTTGGAGAGGGAGCTGCAGTGGTATTGCTGTTGCAGTGGAGTCTGGATTTGGGTGCCTGTAACTGCTGCTGTGTACATCCATTGCAGAGCCTCTGTGCCAAGTAACATCCATGGGAACATGTTCAGGCAGCTAGAGAGCCCTTGCCACCCTACTGCTGAAATCCTCATCACTTGTAAGGCAGGGTTGCGTTCAGTGAGAGATGTCTACCTCAGTGTCCAGCTGGCTGAAACCTTGCCAGAACAAGTGATGTCCTATTTACATTCCCTATGTGACGCTGCTGGGAGAGACAAAGGATGCATCCCCTTTGAGCTGGAAGACCATCTCCAAACTACCTGCTAAGCTGCTGTCCCATCACTGGCTCCTCCAGCCTTGTCTCACACTCTGAGCTCCCTTCTCTTAAACTGCTTTTGCCCACTCCCAGTCTTGGAGTCTCTACTCCCTGGCTGTTTTCAGGCAGTCGAAACCCAGTGATGTGAATTCCATCTGGGCAAACATTGCTGAAGAGGGGAGACTTAGGTGAGGTAGGTCCTGCTGTGGAGTTGGTCTGCAGCTCGGGTCTGTTACCTTTTCAGCTCTTCCACTATTTTCCTGCAGAGAACTGTTTCACTTCTGCTTCTTGCTGTTTCTTCTACTTTTAACTCTTCTCTGCTTGCTCATCCATCTAGCTTTGTACTCCAGTGTCTAGACTGACGCTACCTGGCAGGGATTAATCTTTCTGCCTGTTTTGCTCCCCTTCCTTTAGCTTGACCTTCTCTTGCTTTCGTATTTTACTGCAAAGGTTGGCAGCCCTCCAGGGGTGGCATGCCAGATGGTATTTTTCTTCTGATTAGAGGTGGGGTGCCACAGACAACAGCTAATCAGCATCTTTTCTCTGCGTGAAACAATAACTTGCATTCCTGTTAAGTTTAGAGGGCAGCAGAAGCTGGGAGCCCTCCCTACTGCATGTGTGGGGTGCTGCAGCTCCTGCCCTCTGTCAGGCTTGCTGCTTGCTTTGATACCTGCCATGAGCTTTCTGGGCCTCCAGCTTCAGCGCTTGTCCCTTGCTGGGATGGATTGTGCACGTATCTGGCAACGCAAGGATGTGGCACCTGTGATGGGAGAGTGGCAGCAGGGGAAGAAGGACATGTGTGATGGGGGAAAACCTGACCTCAGACTGAGAAGTAAGGTTTCTGTTTAGCAAGAGCAGTATGATTCAGGAGGCTAAATTGTTTCTGGGCCCTCTGGGATCTCCTTTAGAAGCCTGGTTTTCTGCATAGGAAGATTAGAAGGATTTCTGTTTCAGCTAAGTATTTGTATCTCCCTGTTTAATGAGGCTTTCTGCATAGGCATTTAAAGCCTTTCTGCTCTGACATAGGACTGCTGCAACTTTTCTGGGTTTCTGGTGAACTCTCTTATGCAACCACAGGCCTGTTCTCTGATCTTGAATATGCTCTGAGCACCTCTAAGGGCAAATGTGGGCTGTAGCTAGAACCAGCTTTCCTACATGATGACTCCACTAGAAGGCTGTGGGTTTCATGGCTCTGAGGTGTTGATCTGTGGGTGCCTGTGATCCAAGGGACAAGGTGCTCTCTGGTGTGCTATCTGGTTTTGACAACTGGCACAGCTTTTGTGGTCTAAAGCTTTTCTATTTGACGTAGACCTTAGTGCAATGGGGTTGATTTGGTGTTGGGAGTGAGCAAGAAATCTTGTAAAATGGGACAAATACCACTTGGGGATAGGCTTTCTGCATGGTGATGCTACTGCTCTAATTAAGCACAAATGAATCTGTTTGAGCTGTGACTCTGCTTTCTAATATCTCTTTCTCTATGTAATGGCAATTAGGGGGTACCACATCCTCATGGTGGAGGGGGAGCTTGATTGCTGCCTCTCCCAAACCTAAAACACTTAGTGCTTGCTTTTGGAACATCTAGATGGTGCCACACAAGATGTTTGGGAGTGCTTTCCTATAAAGCCACACTGAGCTCCAGCCCAGGGTGCTCAGGCTCTTGGGGGATGTGGGTCAGACATTGCTGCTGCTGCAGATGTAAGCTAGAGTCCCTGTTGAGGGACCCTGGCCTCTGGCAGAGAGACAGTGGAAGAAGTGCAAGGAGCTGAGTGAGCTTGTCTAGTCTCCACTGCCTTCTGTGGGGTCTTGCTGACTTGCCTCACTGAGGGCCTGGCTCATCATTAAATGTAAACCCCTGCTGTTCAGCTAGCTCTGTTTCTTGGGGACCATCTGTGCCAAATTGCCTGCAGTTAATTGCATAAGTATGTTCACCTACCTGGCTTGGATGCAAAACCATTTTAAAAATCAAATTGCATAGACAAACATGAGGTGCTTTGAATAAGTCTGTGGATGAGCTTCTCCTCCTCTGTAGTGGACTCTGGAGAGATTAGCTGGGTAACAGATATCCTCCTTGACTCTATGGTGATATTTGCCCTTCCTAGCCAGAGAAATCCTATAAAGGGATTATAGGATATGGGGAGAGGACGCAGCAGAGGATGAGGCTTACTTGTCTGGGAGACTTGATTATATATTTTGTTCCTGTGTCCAGAATTTGGGTCTCTCTAACAAGCTAAGCACCATAGCTTTCTCTGTGGGGTTTCTGAGGTCCAAAGAGATACAATCCAGTTCAGCTTGCCTGCTCGGGACCAGCATGTCAGCCTCTCAACACACTTTGAAAAGAAACCATGTCCCTTTTGGACTAGATTCCTTTACTGTAACATCTGCCGTGGTAGGTATGGGCAGAGATGACCACACTCTTTAAGCACGGCAACTGTATGAGTCCTTGCTGAGTCTCTACATACTGTAGAGACTCGCCATTTCTATGAGGACCTTGAAAGTTATGTTATCCTTATATGCTGATCCTAAACCAGCAGTTAGTACAGAACTTGCCTGCTGCCAGGAGTGATGCCTCACCCACCCACAGCCTGGGTCACAAGCTGGTGTGGTATAAGTGGTTTACAGGGCCATCACCTGTGGGTGGGTGTGTATATGTCAATATGGACTTGAGGCTGGGTTTTCTTCTGTGCTACCACTCATGCCTGGGCAGCAAAAATTCAGCTGAAATGGTTGGAGGTGGCAATTTTGGAGCAAGGCACGTGGGATAGAGAATGAGAAGATGTGTCAGTATCCATTGAACCAGGTTAAGATTAATCTTTTTCTGACATGCAAAGCAGATATCACTGTGATACCTTCCAAGGTTACCCAGATGCAGCAGTAAGAGCTGCTTCTTGATGTACCTGTTCCATAGAAGCCCTTCACCTCTTACCCCTCCATGTACTGCCCTTGTTGCATCCAGGCTCATCAGGAGAACCCTGCAGAGCTGCTTGCAGGGTTCAGCTCACATAGGCTGCTGGATGTGAAGGGTGCTCAGAGCTTTTATAAAAGCAGGAGATGCTCTACCTGTTGTACAGTGTCAGGAATGGTCAATAGCTTGGTGAAAATGAGCAACTTAAACTCAGCTGCTCGTGAGGGAGATCTTAACTGTGCAGCTTTTGAGTGTGAAGTGTTCCTGATTAATCAGGCTGGCTCTCAACATGCAGCTGGCAGAATCCTGGTCATTCGGGTGGAGGAGGAGTCCAGGGGTTGGAAAGGCAGTGTCAGCTGTCTGCTGCCTAGGACAGCAGTGCTGGTTCCAATACCTTGCCTGGTTAGCTGCTGTGTCCCCACCAAATGGAGTATTTGGCTGTGGAGAAGCCCCTCCCGTGATGCTGAAGCACAGCTGGTACTGTCCTTGGGATCAGCAAATCCAGTGTCTTGCAGTCATGGGGCACCTTCCCTCCCCTTCTTATTTTGGACGCAAAGGGTATTTTTGCTGGAAATCAACTCTCTGACTGGGAGTGTTATTTAGACCCTGGCTGTATGGATTAAGACCTGCCTCATTAAATCTCTGCAACCCCATTAAAAATTTAAATTAGATTGCAGAGGTGTAAATAAGACAGGCATTTAGCCCAGCATGCTTAACTAGCCTGATACTATAATTCCTTGCCACCTCTTTGGATATCAGCTAAATTGGCAAGGAACAGAAGATATAAAGCAAAGCACATGCAAAATGAATCAATTATTAAGTGTTCTTGGTACACGCTCTTGTGTTGCTTCCAGTTTATTGCTGAACTAGGAACTGCTGCCCTTCTGGTGCAGGTTGACCTCCATCTTCTTCACAATTCATCCCTGATTCTCCTCCTATTGTAGCAGAAAACTGTAAAAAGAAAAAAAAAAGTGTGACAATTTTGCACCAAAATCAAGTTGGTTTGGTTTTTTTTTCCTTCCTGAAAGTGCTTGACCCCAAAGACAACGTTTCTGCTGCTAAAGCTGGGGATGACTTGTTTTGTTTCATGAAGTCCATCTGAGAATTGAGGAAGGAGGGGTGTGGAGGGCGGTCAAGATCTTAATCAAGTGGGAGCTTGGGGGTGAACAGGTAGGATGGTGCTAGGCTAATTAAATGCTCACTAGGAGTGAGGAAGCTCCAGCTGTGGGCAGCCAGTGTGCAAACTCAGCCTTGTCCATGCTTCCCTGCAAATAAAATCATAGAATGGTTGAGGGTTGGAAGGGACCTTTAAAGGTCATCTAGTCCAATATCCTGCAGAGTGCAGGGACATCTTCAACTCAATCAGGTTGCTCAAGGTCTCATCCAACCTAATGTTGAAAGTTTCCAGAGATGGGGCATCTACTACCTTCCCGGGCAACCTGTGCTGGTGTTTTATCACCATAATCATGAAAAATTTCTTCCTTATATCCAGACTAAATCTACATTCTTAGTTTAAAACCATTACCCCTTGTCCTACTGTAACAGGCCCTGCTAAAAAGATTATGCTCATCTTTCCTGTAAGCCCCCTTAAAGTACCAAAAGGCCACACTAAAGCCTCCCTAGAGCCTTCTCTTCTCCAGGCTCAAGAACCCTAAGTCTTGTAGCCTTGGGTGCTCCAACCCTCTGAAGGGAGGCAGAACATGGCCTGGCCACCCTGTTCTGCTCTGGGTGTGTTGGCAGCTCTAACAAAACTTGGGCTGCTCCATCTCTCAGGGAGCTGGTTGTGCCAAGTGATGTGCTCAAGGGCTTTATCTTTCGAGTACTGTATCTGCTGGGCTTTAGGGTCTCCATCAGCAACTCCTGCAGGAATCTCTAGGAATGAATTAAAGCATCATTGCATCGTGTTTCCCAGAGGGCTGGGAAGTGGCTGGTGCCTGCACAGCTCTCTTACTCTTGCTTTTTAGACAGAGGAAGGAAACTCCTCTAAGTAACTTTGTTTTTTTGTGATATTCTGGCACTGTTCTGCCTCTGGCAGGTTAGGTGATATTTTGTAGTCACCCACCCTGGCTGCTCTTTTGACCAGGCTGTGTTTTGAATTTTTAACTATATCCAACTGCTCATTTATCCCCCAAATTAGAGTTCACCTAAATATCACTTAAATGTTGTAATTTTCCTGTGCTTGTCCTCAAGTTTAAACAAAATTGCTGATCTGATACAGGATTTGATGGCTAGAGCTCTAGTTTCTTAACTCATCTTTTGGGAGGAGTCAAGCTTTTTTTTTTTTTCCCCCCCTTTTTTAATGACAAGCTGTCTTTAAATGGGTAGAGCACCTCACAGTCTGCTTTCTCCTGGATGACATCAATACTTTAGGCCATGTGGGTGAAAGGACAGGCCAGCAGTGTCATTCTGAAGCTCTTTGTGAAAATATCCTGGGAACAAGCACTACCCTTGATGAGGGACAGTGGAGGCTGCAGGAGGATGATCAAGGAGTAACTAGAAGTGAGCTGTGTGGGCTTGCAGTTGTCTTCCCTTCTGGCACCAAACAGGATTTGAGCTAAAATGTGGGTACCTTGGAGATTGTGGCCAATAATAACAGATCTACTTCCTAATCTACATCATCTCCAATGGATCCATGCTGAGTTTGTCTAGAAAATGAAGCTTAAATCAAATGGCTTTTTAACTCTTGGACTGTTAGTTGTTCCTTTTCCAGGCACAATGGTTGAATTGAGTGCTTCTGAAGGGAGACCATCAAGCAGTTTTTTGGAAAAGAAAATGGAACTAATGTCTCTGCCTGAGTTTATTTTTGATTTTTCTGATTTGAAAAAAGAAGCATACCCACAGCCCTTTCCATGTGAAAGCATTTTGTTGAGAGAAGTAAACTCTGTATCTGCCTTCATTTGTCTTGTTCTGCCTTGTCCGCTTACAGATCATGCTTGTTTAATCTGGACTGATTTGAATGCCCTCACTTGATAAATCACCTCTTTCTTGCCTTGATTTTTATGCTGGTTAGTTCAGCAATTGCACACCTCTGGTTAGAACTGCTGTACTGCAACAAACTAGGGAGCAAACTTGTTATAGTCCTTACTGTATATTCTGCAGCATTATTGTTTTTTTTCCCTTAAAATAGCCTTGTGTTGCTAAACCAACTCCCTGACCTGGCTCCATGTGATAGCAATTTTGTGGTGAATCCTGCTGGAAAAACAGCTCTTAGGAATGATTGTTTCTGATTTTAATACAGAAGCAAACCCATGCTCCCTGCTGGAATATCTTTTGTGCTTTTTTTTTCCCCTTTTTTTTCTTTATCAAAATCTCTTCAGTGCCTCAGATCCCTTGTGACGGGTGATGAGCCAGGACTGAAAAAGCAAGTGTGAATCCCCTAAGATTTGAGGGGGAAGTAGGTTAGGACCAGAATCCAAATCTCTCCTTGTACTGTCTTTGCAATGTTGAAGAGCTCACTGCTGGGACACAGCTTCTGCAGCGCTTAGGCTTTGGCAAGCCAAAGCTGAAGACATTCTGCAGCTCAAACATTGGCTCAGCTCTGCTGCCAGGGTTGTGTTCCATCTCCTAGATGTAGCAAGGATTTGTAGCTTGCTTGGCTGTCTGCACGTGAGGAGAGCCCATCTACGTTCCTACCAGCTTTCTCCTTCCAAGCTGTCACGAGTGATTGTTCTTGGCAGCATTTTGGAGATGTCGGATGGGGACGTTATTACCGATCACGTGAAAGCAGCAGATTAATAATAAAAGAGACTTGTCCTAGAAAGACATTTTTGCCTTGACAGTCAGCAGTGATCACAAAAGCAATGAAGAAGATGAACCTCAGTGGAAGAAAGCACTTGGCAGGGACTTCTTAACGACTCTTTCTCATGTTCTGGCCAGAAAAAGTAGTCATAGATGCCATCCCTGTTGTTAATTATGCTTGGCTTCCTGTACTGCATGCACGTGTGGGTGACCACGACACAATGCTGCTGTGTGGGTGGGGAGTGGAAGAAGATAAGCTATGAGGTGCGTGGTGGATGAGACACATCAGTGCCCCTGCTGCCCTGTTCCCCTGTGAGTGGCTCCAGTCTCCAGGGGAGGAGAAGAAATCACCTCCTTGGTTAGATGCACGGCCCATGTGTGAAACGAGTGTTAGTCTCACGCTGGTGCAGCATCCCTGGGAGGGTGTGGGACTGATTTCACACCATTCTTGATTCCACAGAAGAGTTTTGATGGGTGCACAAATTGATACGTGATTGCTCCTGTAGCTTGCTCTATCTGGCCTTTTGAAGGCTCTAACTTAACGCTTGCCAATCCTCTTGCTGTGTTACCTGACCAGGCCTGTAGATGGAGGGAAGAGGAATAGCTTTGACCAAAGCATTGCCCTGAGAGACAGTGTCATGATACCTCTTAGGTGGCTAATTTGGTGTCTGTGGGGCTGCTGCAGGGATCAAAGCAGACCCTGAGTCCTCTGTCATGTTTTGGCCAGCTGAAACTTCTCAAAAAGTAGGATTTTGCTCAATAGTGTGTGAATAGTGGGTGTCAAGAGGAAAGGGACAATTTCTTCTCAGTGATGCCCAGCAATAGGACAAGGAATAATGGGTTTAAGTTAGAACTTAAGAAGTTCCACCTCAACATGAGGAGAGACTTTTTCACTGTGAGATTGCCAGAGCCCTGGCCCAGGCTGCCCAGAAAGGGTGTGGAGTCTCCTGCTCTGGAGACTTTCAAACCCTGCCTGGACGCGTTCCTGTGTGGCTGTCCTGGGTGATCCTGCTCTGGCAGGGGGGGTTGGACTACATGATTTCTAGAGGTCCCTTCCAATCCCGAACATTCTGTGATTCTATGAACCCAAGCTTCCTCCATCACACTGCAGGTGGGAGTCCTCGTGCTCCGTATCTCTTCTTTCCTTCACGGGCACGTTGTGCAGGTAGATGCTGGGTCTGTGCTCTTGGCAGCCGTCGCTCAGCTCACAGGAGCCTTTGCTCAGTGCTCGTGCCAGGGAGGTCTTAGCATCCTGCATCTCCCTGAAGTCACGCAAAGCGTGAAGTCACGCAAAGCGTGGACTCACCGCTGGAAACCAGTTAGTGACAGCTGCTGGTTAACCTCGACTTACTTGGCACTGATCAGGTGCTCGTGAGCACTCAGACCCTGTGGCGCTGGGTGTTATATAAAATCACAGCTGAGGCTGTTATGAAGCAAAACAATGATCTGTGCTACTGTCTAGACATCATTGTGCTCCAAGTTTGGTGTGAGGGAGCCTGGGAAGGGAAAGGGCAGAGAAAATGAGAACTTCAGCTTTTGTCCTGCAACCTCCTTTGTAGTTTGTTTGTTTGTTTGTTTGTCTTTCTCAGTTGGAATTCAGTTTGTGACTGAGTGAATCTTCCACCTTCTAATGAGAGACTTGCTGCTCAGGGTATAGTAAGGTCTTTCTCTTGTGCACTAAACCTCACAAGTGACGGCTTCCTGAATCTTCTGAGGAGTAAAAGCATTTTCAAATGTTAATGGAAAATATCTAAAGATAGAAACATCTTGTTTCAGTGAAGATTTCTTCAACAGAAAGCAGAGGCTCTGATCTAACTCTGTTGTCTTCAGCAGGGTTATGACAACAGTAGCTCCAGCTTGTTATATGCTTTTATACCAAAACCCCTTTCTTTGCTGCCGGCACAGCCCGTTTCTAGTGAGGAGCATGGTTTTGTGCAGGTGTGTGTAGCCTGTAGAGAAGCATGAAGCCCTCCATGAGGAATGGGTTGTTGGTACTTGGAGTTGCCAGATGGAAGAGTTGGCCCTGTGGTCCTCTTCTTGGCAGCATGGGATGGTCTGGAAGGGTCAAGGTACCTCTGCAATTTGTTTAGAAGGGCCCTGCTGCCATCATGGACCAAGCTTTGACTTGCAGAGCGCTGGCTGTTGTCCAGCTGCTTCAGACCCTGCTGGTTGTGAGTTCCTGCTGGGTCAGGTAAATGCCTCGCAAGGGAGGGTGTGAGGTGATCTCATTTCTCTCTGCTGAGCCGCAAAAGTCATCATAGTTATGTAGTTTTGTAGTGAAAAATCTGCTGAAGCAAGCATAGGGAGCTTTTGCCACCATGAAATGGCAAATGCCATCCTGTGGATATCACCAATGTACTAAAGGATCAGTACGGAGTCCCATGATAAAGCCCAACTGTTTCAGTTTCTGGTGACTGTTAATAAAGCTGGCAACCCTGAAAAACTGCTATAAAAATTCATTATTTTGTCTCAGGCTTATTTTCTTGGTGCTCTCATATAGTTTCTCCAACCCTGAAAATTTGAGTGCCTGTTACAAGGTTGTCAAGTCCTTCAAAACTAAAATCTTTGACGTGTGAACTGGGAATCTCATTTTCCTGGGGATTCATGCTGCT
>NW_009733659.1:20242-23082 GCF_000703405.1 Apaloderma vittatum
CTTAGGTTGTACCATCACAGCAGGGAGGTATTAAGTTTCTCGGGTGTTTTTGCTTTCCTGTTTTAATGAATGTGAAACAGAGCCTACTGTACAGAAAACAGTGCTTATTTAGTCTGTCAAGTAGTGGTGGATTTTGGATTTCTTCACTCTTGGAGATGAGGCTTTAACTGCCCTAGACTACTCTTGCGTTACCCTAACTGCAGGAGGAAATCTGAGCGTCTGTTTGGACTAGAAATATTTCAGCGCTGATGTCCCCTGATGCCATGGGGAGAGGAGACAGGTGAGCATCCCTCCTTGATAGGTCCATGTGACACGTCCCCAGCAGGAGCTAGGATTTAGTGCATGCGAACAGAGTAACAGGATCATCTTGGACGTAACGTAGGAAGATCTGTAGAGCAAGGGTGGCTCACAGCAGCAACAGCTATAGGTGCAGTGTACCTGTCTGTTTCAGTGAGCAAGGGGCACTTCTGACCACCATGAGACGTTCAGAGGTGTTCCTACAGCTGGGCTCTAGCTGAACGCCCAGTTTGGTTAGATTCATGGCTATGGCCAAGTAAACTTTACACTTACATTTCATTTTTTTTTGTTGGAGACTAGTGGCTTGACCGTAAGGCATTAGCATTTCATCATGTTTCTCTAATTTTTTTTTTAGGAGGAACCTTAGCCAAACTAAAGAGTATGTACAGTTTGAGGGAACTGGGGTGTTCAGCCTGGAGAAAAGGAGGCTGAGGGGAGACTCTATGATACAACTACCTGAAAGGAGGTTGTAGTGAGGTGGAGGTTGGTTTCTTCTCCCAAGGAACAAATGGTAGGACAAGAGGAAATGGCCTCAAGTTGTGCCAGGAGAGGTTTAGATTGGATGTTAAAAATTTCTTCACCAAAAGAGGTGTCAAGCATAGGAACAGGGTGCCCAGGGAACTGATGGCATCACTGCCCCTGGAGGGATTTAAAAGGTGTGTAGATGTGGTACTTAGGGACATGGTTTACAGGTGAACTTGGCAGTGTTAGGTTAATGGTTGGACTTGATCTTAAAGGTCTCTTCCAACCTAAACGATTCTCTGATTCTGTGAGTCTGTGACATACAAAATAGTTCACAATGGGCTGCAAATGCACATGAAAATCCGAATGCCTTCTGAATCTGCTGGGCTTTGCACTTTTAGTCCTTGCTGCTTTCAGCCTCTTCTGCTTCTTTTCTTTCAAGCTGCTGGCGAGGGCCCTGAAAGGCCAATTTAGGAGGGAAAAACATGATTTTTGTTAAAAGGCTCTTCTGTGAAGCATGGACCTCCAGCTTGAAGTTCAGCTGTGTGATCTTTGCTTCTGTTTTCCATCTCATGAGACTACCAAGGGCTATGCACAGCCTGCCCACAGCTGCTGGGCTCCTGTTGCACCTCTGCTCCTAAAATCCAACATTTGTGAAGTTTATGATTTTTTTTTTTTGGAGGTGTACCTTCCTCCTTGTGACCACCAAGTGGTGCTCTGCACTGCACCCTGCAGCAAGGCAGGCTGTTGGCATTTTGGGATGGGGGTTAAAAAGCTGGTTTTGGAAGCAAAAAGCAGGACTGAGCTAGAGAGGAGGAGGTAACAAGAACCTTTTCTTTTCCCCTCGCAGCAGCTGTGCTACAAGGACTACATTATTCACATCTTTCTGCTGTGGCTGCGTGATGATTGATGTAGTTTGGTGATGATCAGATGTGATAAGTAGCCTTGGCACTTTCAATTTGGGTGTTCAGCTTGGCTGCCTGCTAGACTTTGGAGGTACAGAGATGGCTGTCTGCTGCTTCAGAACTAGATCCTGGCAGGTGTCTTTGATTTGGCTTGCTAAAATCACAAGAAGCTTCTAAAAACCTTGTCCCAAACTAATTTTTCAGAGATAAAAATCCAATCTCTGTTTTCTGTTGGCTGCTTTTTCACTCAGTCCTTCAAGGGAAAACCTCTGTTCATGTTCATTTTCTCTGGTGTGCTAGCTGTTTAGTGTCTTTGCTATTAAAATTCAGAAATTTTTATAGCTGTGTTGCTTTCAGCCGAGGCAAAAGACCTGCATTAACTTGTCTTTGCAGGTTTTCTGCAAGCACTCTCCAGATGCCACTCTAAGGTTTACAGAAGCTGTGTATTTTGTATGAAAACATGCTGTTTGAAAGAGAAAATTTTTATGTTGATTTGATATGACGGGCACATTATAAGACAGAAACTGCCTATAAAACATAACGGGAATTTAAGGGGCTAACTACATCCCTATAAGCTCCATTAGTTGTTCTGCGTGGCATAAGTGTTCACAGGAGTGATCATTCCTTTGCAGGTACTGAAAGCCGTGCTATAGCGGGATGATGCAGCTGAATTCAAACAGCAGCTCATTTGTATGAAATGCAGGGCTAGATCTGAGAGAGGAGACAAGTGGGATTGTCTTGTCTGGTGAGCTAGAAAAAAAACCTAATGTGCAGTATTTCAAAGCAAATCCTTGAAAAAAAAATGCTGTGGGTTTGTTATGTACGCTGACTTCTCTAGGTATTCCAAATACTGAAGCAGAGGCCAAAGGAAGGAGGCCAGCTTCCCACAATTAATTCAGGTCGTATAGCCACCCGCTAAATAAGCTTCCCCGGAGGTCCTCAGTTTGTTCCCTGGGTGTTTTGTGGAAGGGCCATGCTGGAGTGCCATTGCATCCCACAGCAGAAAGGGGACGAGTGGAGCATCACCTGCTTTACTTACAGCAGGTACGTTATGGGCAGCCCCTCAGGTGTCCCACCTCAGCTGCTCCATCTGATTGCAGTGTCTGTAACTTATATAAGGTTGTCCTGGGTGTAGCTAAAAAACTAGTTCTGTTAGTGATTTTTACTTTCCAGTTT
>NW_009733660.1:0-13426 GCF_000703405.1 Apaloderma vittatum
AAAATCCAGCTGAGCCAACCCAATACAGTACCCTCCAAGGTCAAATGAATAGTGAAATTAAAACGACAGGAACTGGTCGCAGACAACAAAGAGAGAGAGGAGAATTCTGCAAGAGAGGGTCAAACGGAAAGATGAAGATGTTTCTGAGAAAACACAGAATAATAAAAAGTGAGCTATATTAGACTTGAAATTTCACCAGATTCTTTGAATTGCATCTCCACCCTGCAATATGATCTCAAAAAAATCTAAATAAAGCAGAAATCTGAATAAAATCTTCTACAATTTACTGATATCTTCACTTCTTTTTGTGTCACTGAAAACTGTGAACCATGTGCTACAGAAATAATGAATAATTTTTCATAACCTGGGATGTTCAGCGATGATTATTCACATTCCTAAGGGATATTTCTTCAAGTTTTAAAGCAGATTCTGCATCAATTTCTTAAACCATAGACAGATTAAAAAAGGTACCAACTGAACATATTCCCAAGACATCATGCTAAAACTTGCTTGCCTATTTGAACTATATGTAATTAGCATTGATACTAAGGCTTATTTTTATTATTATCATTTAGAGTGCTTAAGAATAGAGAAAATACAGAGCTTAATATGATCTTCTTTCCAGACGTTTATTCTTTCTGGTCTCAGCAAGCTGTACAGCCACTACTGCCTCTGTTACAGCAGTGGCTGGTTTATATACTGCAGGTTTACTTTCCTCATTTGTCCTCAAAGGAAACAAAACACTCTATTGTCATTCCAAAGGGTGTGTTCACAGACCTCCTTGAGGAACTGCTCAGCTGCACACTCCACAGTGGTGCCCAGAGGAGAGCACAGTGCAGCACAGACTTTACTTCCATAGAATCCTAGACTGGCCTAGGCTGGAAGGGACCTTAGAGATCATCTCGTCCACCCTCCCTGTCATGGGCAGGGACGCCTCTCAACTAGATCAGGCTACTCAAGGCTCCGTCCAACCTGTCCTTGAACCCCTCCAGGGAGGGGGCAGCCACAGGGGCAATTTATGCCAAAGTCTTGCCGCCCTCGTACTGAAGAATTTTTTCATCCTAAGATATAAAAAAATATAAATTATCCTATTCTAAATCTATGTATTCTAAATCTATTCTATTCTAAATCTATTCTATTCTAAATCTATTCTATTATAAATTTATTCTATTCTAAATCTTTCACTCATCCAGACTGGAAACATTTAATAACTGACAGAGAAATATTGTAAGTCATCAACCAAATCTCATTAGTTTTACAACAGGATGCCTGGGTTTGTGCCATATTCAGAAGAGGCCTGGCATGCCTTGGCTCAAACTCAAGTTACACGAATCCTGGCAGACCAATTGACAGAGGTTTTGTGCAAGTTCCGTTGCACTTCACATTCGTGCCAGTTCTAATCTCTGCTCACTGAGCTCTGTTTTCTGCTTGTTGGAGGTGGGTGAATAGTTCATAGCCAAGAAATTCTCCATAGAACAAGCTTTACATGTAAAGTATGCATGCATACGTGTATACTCATACCACAGGTGTGTCTCTCTACATACCACATGTATCATAGAATCAGAGAATGGCCGAGGTTGGAAGGGACCTTAGAGATCATTTAAGTATGCACACAAAGGTAAAATTGCGAGCAGCTAACATAGTCAATGTTTATAGGAACTCTGGCACTGCACAGAAAATAGGGTTTTGTTACTACTGATGATAGTCAAATGCCAAAGCATCAGTCTTCTCAGAATTACTGCCACAAACATTTGCATACAGATGTTTAAAACACTAGTAGCCTCTCAACCACATGACTGAAACCAGATTTCCATCAACAGCTGAGCTTGATTTTTGTATTAGTTCAAACAAGATGGTCATGATGCAATTTTCACACTGCTTTAGGTAGCACATGTGGTCTATTTAACAATACTGTTGATTCCAGAAAACCAGCTGTGATTGAGTCGTACCTACCTCTAAAACCTTCCACAACCCACTGGTCACAGGATAACTTGTAAAAGCCCTTGCAACAGGTGGCACCATTCACTCTCTTGATAACCTGGTGTGCTAATCCTGATTTCAGACAGGTCTGGGGAGAAAAATCAATGAGAAAAAAAAGTATTGACTCCAGCAATAAATTTGCAGAACTTTACCTGTGATGCACTGGGGTGAATAACATTGAGAACAGAGAGGAGACAAGAAAAGAGTTTTTTCTTAGTTAGAATCATTCTAGTGTCCAGTGTTTGGGTGGTTTTTTTTTTCCAGGCCCTCTTAGATTAGATGTGATCCTACTAAATTCTTGTGCTTCGAAAAGCATCAGAAAAAAACAAGTCAATGTCCAGCTTACATACATTTCTAATTCCATAACAGCATCCATGTTTGAGCATAGCTACTTGAAGTAATCAAGAAATTAATATTGCCTCAGTCATTCAGATACGAGCTAAAACTAGAATGTCAAGTCATCTAACTTGCATAGCTGAAAGAAATGCAAAGGAAAAAAATCCTAAACAAAAGGCCCAGGTCCAAACTCCTTCCTTGAAGTCGGAGACTAACGCTTAACTTCGTGCAAGTCTAGATGTCACTCTTTACTCATCACTGCCTACCATGGAGACATATATATATAGATATATATATAGATATATAGAGATATACAAGTTTACATCACAAAATGAGACATTTTACATACAAAAGGCTTATTAAGAAGTAGTGGTGTTTCTCCGTAGAAGACTGTGGCAATTTCATTTAAAGGGGTGCCTTTGAATTCAGGTCCAGAGCATGATTGTACTATATGATTTTCTAGTTAATGTCTTTTTTTCTCCTTAATTGTTCTCTAGGTATTGTACCCACTGACTTTTAGCTAGAACCTGTATGTCCCAAGGGAGACAGGTTTTTCACTTCTGCAATGCTTCATTTCTACCACATTTTTTAGCATTTCTGTAAAGACTATATATCTGCATATATCATGTCCTTTCTGCTGCACACTGAACTTCTGAAATGAAAATCGTCAGAGAGAAAGATAACCTCACACAGATACAGATTTAACAAGGTATTTTAAAATATCATGTTTTTTTTCTTGGTTTTGGATGGGATTTTTTGTAAGGAATACTTGATAGTTTTTCATTAGGAAGACAAAGAGGGAAAACAGCAAAGGGACATCCTGGCAAACATTTCAAAGTCTGGTAAAGTTAGGGTGAGAACAGTTCTTCAAGAATCCAGGCAGCTACCCTAACCTTCGATTATGCATGCTCATTACACAGCAGGAAAAGAATGAATTCATGCCAAGGAGCTATAAATGTCTGAAAGGCATGGAATTTAGTTCAGTTTACACTGTCTTTTGTAAGGAGAGAAAACTGAGTTCCGCTGCATAAAGAACCTGGAATTGCAATCCAAGGTGAAAAGATATGGTCTTATGACAAGTTTGGCATCTAAACCCCATTTGTGTTAACTATATTTTTTCCAACTTTTTGCATGACCAATGCAAACGTGATCTTTAACAAATCTTAACTCATAAAGATTCTAAGTTATTAATTCTGCTCTGTTTTGTTTAGATAGAAATGCTACCTCAAAGCGATTTCAACAATGTTTCTTGTTGAAATTTATTAGAAAAACAAGACTAGAAAAATAGATTACGTGCCTGTATAAAAGTTGATCATATTAGATCATGTTTCTGAATGAACATGAATGAAGGTCCAGAGATTTGGTAGAGAAATGTGACTTTACGAAAAATAATTCTTCAAGGTTGTTAACAACTCCTTGTAGAGTCTGGCAGCTAAGTGTGCTGTATATTTTGCTTTCGGTGAATTAGTGTGAGGGTTTCAATGACAGAGCTGGAAAGATCTTTCCCTTATGTCCCTTCAAACTGTGCAAGTGATACCCTTTGGTTCCTACTTTACCCAGACCAAGATGCTGTTGCACCAGAATAATGTAGAGAGGGAGTCCAATACCAAATGTATACGTAAACATCATTTCACCAAGACAAACTGAAAATGAAGGTTACAACTAGTACCAACTTGTGTTCAGACAAGGGCCACAAGGATGATCCAGGGGCTGGAGAACCTCTGCTACGAGGACAGGCTACGGGAGCTGGGATTGTTCAGTCTTGCAAAGAGAAGACTTCGGGGGGACCTAAGAGCTGCCTTCCAATACCTGAAGGGAACCTACAGGAAGGCTGGGGAGGGACTTTTTACCAGAGCATCCACTGATAGGACAAGGAGAAATGGGCTGAAGTTGAAGGAGAATAGATTTAGATTAGATCTTAGGAAGAAATTCTTCAGTACGAGGACAGCAAGACTTTGGAATAAATTGCCCAGAGATGTTGTGGCTGCCCCCTCCCTGGAGGTGTTCAAAGACAGGTTGGACGGAGCCTTGAGTAGCCTGATCTAGTTGAGAGGCATCCCTGCCCATGACAGGGAGGTTGGACGAGATGATCTCTAAGGTCCCTTCCAGCCTAGGCCAGTCTAGGATTCTATGATTCTATGATCACCAGAATGCAAGTTCAAAGTTTTACTTCTAATGTCCATGAGCTCATGAGAAACATTTTTCAGTTCCAGGTTTTTCTGGCTAAATTAGATGTCACAGCCATTACAAAATGTTAAGTCCTCCATTTGGTCACACAAAGCAGGACATAATGACCTTTTAAAACAGCCTTTCCCTCCTCCCATAAAAACCCCAAACGTAGCAGTGACCTTGTGTTATTTAACCCTTATTGCCATTTACTGGATAACAACTACTACTCTGGGATTATCATTCTTGAAAATCTACAGTGTAAGAAATGCTACCATGCCTTTTGGTTCGAACAACAGGCACGTGACTTCCTCTAGAGATACACATGCTATTTCACAAAATAGCCTCTCAAAGTTGCATAGTACATAATGCAAAGCAGGTCTACTTTAGAATAAAATGGTTGGTGTGCTCAATCAACAGGGGTTTTTTCCCCTTTTACTACAGAAAAGAATATGATGGAACTCTGACCTACTGATGTTCAGGGTACTCTGCATTTCTTAAAGCGTCTGGACACTGTAGCAAATAACAATAAACTTACACAGTCTCAAAAGACGAAGCATGAGAGCAATTTTCCACACCAAAGCTTTCAGTTATCCCGTTTCACAACCCTGACCCTGTGCAACCAAAAAGAGTGAATCTGACACATTAAATCACCAAAAAGACGCACCATACGACAGCTGCAATCCAACAACGTGCAAGTGTTACACACTCCATGAAAGAGACTAACTTCTGGATGTGGGAGAGGCAAAATTGCAGGCTTTCTTCGTTCATTTGTTTGTGTTTTCTTAAGATACGTAACAATTTTTGCGTCTCTTAAGATCCAGTTCTTCCCTTCAGGTTGAATGGACCCCAGTCGAATAGATTCAGAAGGTTCCAGAAAGGAACTAAGGAACATTATCACCTTTTCATGTCATTCTTGGGAGTAACAGTTGGAAGAACCAAACTCTTGAGATAGATGAATATGCAGAGATATTATGCAATGGAAATAAGACTATATATCGTGCCAACTTCCCATTTATTGTAAAACCTACCATGTATTTCTGTGAAATGGGAAAGGAAGACATGTAGAAACTTAAAGCAAGATGGAGAGTAAGGGAGTTAAATATAAAAGCAAAAGGAACTGCCATATTGCTTTTAAAAAGTCACTGTTTTGCCCTTAGATTTTAGAAAACCGTTCTAAAATGTCTGAATTAATTTTTCAGGCTTAATTAAAAGAACAGACCCAAACTCTTCCATTTCAACAAATTTGAGGACTGGTAATTTAAAATTCATGTATATAAATTATGATTTGGAAACTTACTTGTATTCAATATTTACATAAAAGTGTATTATTTACTAGATAAATGCTGATATCCCTTCTTATCATGTCCTCAAACAAGTACAAGCCCATGTTTATAACATCACATTGCATTGTTTGTTTGTTTGGGTTTTTTTTTTGTCTGAACAGTATCGGTTTCAAATCCAAAAAAGTCCACTGAACTTTGATTTGGTTCAAGATAACAAGGAAACCTAACAGATGCCATCATTATAATTAATGCCCAAGACATGGATTTAGATCAGAAAGTAACTTTTTTGCTGAATGGAATCTTAGAGTGATACTAGTTAATTTTGCAGATATCCCACCCTTTTCAATGGGATCGATTCACAGTGTATCAGGTGGCAGAGAAAATTGCAATAAAAACAATGAGAGCGTAAGAAGTATAAATTGAAATGTGTTAATTTACCTACTAGAATATCAAATCAAAAAGCAAATCTCCTGTGTAAACATTGTAAAAAAAAATGCTTATACAACAATAACTACAACTACAGTTCAAATGATGTCACTTCTTATAACTCTGGGAAAAACAGAAATTAATTAAGTTCAAGCCTCCCTAAAAGAATTAAAAGGCTCATAGCTGTCAATAGTTTGTAAAATTGTTCAAAAGTCCATGAAAGGGATGATAAATAGAATGTCAAGTATAGTGGGCTGTAATGAAGCCTCTTGATTGTTGGATGTACAGCAGACCGCATTGTTTTTTTGTTGAATACGTACATTCCCTATGGAAGGGAGTCTCTAGTCAATGAGAATTATTTGATCGACTACCATAGGAAATCCAAAAAATGCAGCTCACAGTCATTTCCCTTCCCAAATTCCATCTCATGGAATATGTAATTCATAGCTTTAGGGAGCGCAAACTTTCTAGAGTATCCCTTTATCCATCATGTGAAGGATATTGGGAAGTATTTTTCCAGACAGTTAAAAATTATGATCTAAATCCATTTTCCATCAATTTTTCCTGCTCAGCAAATGACTTTATATCGTTCCCAGCTGCCTTGCATTACTGAATTGATGTTCATAAACAATCAAAATGTTTTGGTTTGGCATTGTGCGCTCTAATTTAAGCTAGAAATATTCCCACTGAGTATCTAATTGTGCAAAGTATAAAGAAAACTGAAATGGGGCAGAGGAGGAGGAGGGGCTGGGAAGCAACAAACTTCCTGTTGCAATTTCAACGCTATCTTTCGACTTAGTGGATCTTAAAATGAAACATGTCACTTTGAGGTTTTCTTGATGTTACTATGCCAGCTGTTACCACATCCAGTGAAAGTGTTCTGGGGTTGCAAAAAAACTCCTTGACCTTTAGCAAAGTTTTAAATTCTCCGTAAGTGCTCTCCCTGTACTGTCCACTGGCTCAGATGAAACATAAGCGGATGAAATTCTGCCTTTTTAGTTCTATCTGTAGAATTTCATCGAAGTCACCAGTAGTACACACAGGAAAAAAAAAATCCTGGTCCAGTATTGCATATTAAGAGTAAATCTCAGGGTTATTTAGATATACATAAGTGGCTTAGCATTGTTATTAGTGGTCTTAAAAATTAATTTACAACAGCAATTAACTTTAACACCCAAGAGCCTTGCAGTCTGCAATGCATTTATTCCTAGAGTTTACTCTTATTAATGCTACTGCCCCTTTGAAAGCAAGATTTAAAAAAAAGATAAAACCTCACACCTACACACACACAAATGATCCACCCTGCAACAGAATGTCTTCAGGAGCACGCAGAAGGCTGGTGCAAAATTTGCAAGAAAAATATAATTGAAACCTTAATTGAATCTGGAAAAGAAGACCTAACACTGTGATTCTGCCAGCTATGGATGACACTGGGCTAACCTGGCAGCTTTTCTTCAATAGATTTTCAATAAAATGTAAGTGACGTACACAGAAAATCTTATCTAACAGCATTTCAGGGAAGCATTACAGATGGTGTCACATTATAGCCAGTAGTAAAGTCAGAAAGGGAGGATTAAGCAGCAGAATTTAAAACCTGTGAGGAATTAAGGAGTTGAAGGCAGAAGGAAAATGACTGTGGTGAAATGGAACACACCTGGTAAGAAACAGGTTATTTCAAATTCCTCAAGGATTATTCTTGTGCAGCATTTTTTTTTTTTTTTTAGTACTCTCATCGATGGCGTGGCTGTAAATAGGAGTGAATGACACTATCTTCAATAAAGAGGAAGATGAAGTTTTTGGAGAGATGGAAATCTTGAGGACTGGTGTAGGAGAAGCAAGAAAAATTCCATAGTATAAAAAGAAAGTAATTTATTTGGCTAACTCAGAATTCAGGCATGGAAAGCTTCTGAAGGAAGGATGAGAAGGAAAGGAAAGCTGGTCTTAAAATCCTACGACCTTAGGACGTGTGAAGCAAGAAAAACAATGTAATTGCATGAGACATTAGGTGGATCAATGCATCTCATGCTCATCAACAGTCTTCAAGGAACTGTTATTTAAACTAGAATTAATACAGAAAAGGATCCCTAGACTGACCAGGAAAACAAGGAGTTCTGGAAAACATGCCCTGTGAAGAGCGGCTGAGGGAACTGGGTTTGTTTAGTCTGGAGAAGAGGAGGCTGAGAGGAGACCTTATTGCCCTCTACAGCTACCTAAAAGGAGGCTGTAGTGAGGCTGGTGCTGGTCTCTTCTCTCTAATTGCTAATGACAGGACAAGGGGAAATGGCCTCAAGTTGCATCAGGGTAAGTTTAGATTGGATATTCGGAGGAAGTTCTTTACTGAATGAGTGGTGAGGCACTGGAACAGGCTGCCCAGGGAGGTGGGGGAGTCACCAAACTTGGAGGTGTTTAAAAAAAAAAGTAGATCTAGCACTTGAGGCTGTGGTGTAGTGGTTAGGTATGCTGGGATGAAGGTTGGACTAGATGATCTTCAGAGGTCCCTTCCAACCCCTAACATTCTGTGATTCTGTGATTCTGTGATTCTGTGATTCTGTGATTCTGTGAGTTGACAATAATGGGGATTTGCTGTGGTTTTTTTGCCGTGTGCTTTCTTTTTTTTCTGTGGTTTTAGGTGTTTGGTTTTGGGGTTTTTTTGTTGTTTTTATCAGGGGGCAGGTTGTTAAAACTAGCAAAGGTATTGTTACAAGCAGGGCCAAGGCATACACAGCTCTACATACTTGGGTGCTGCAGGACAATGCTGACAAATGAAAAAAAAAAAGGTATTAGCTGGCTGTGAGTAAATTTAGGCGAGAAATAAAAGAAAATCCTAACCATTAGAAAAATTACATATTTCATGGGTTTCCTGACTGTTTTAAACATAAAGCTCAATAAATTCATTCACACAAAAGTTTCTTCCAGATGAGTTTATCCATTATCTTGTATCATGTTCGGAAAAACTAGGAATCTCCTTTTACACCTAGAAAACACACATATAGCTGATTTACGTTTAAAATTTGTCACTCTTCTGCAGTAAAGGTCAATCATTCTGTCCAAAAAAGTGACTTCAGGTGAAAAACGTGCCGTGACATGTACAGAAAATACGCTGTTCCAAGACAAATTTTTAGAATCAGCGGCATATTTTCAGCATTATCAGTCCCTCATTATTCTGAGACTATTTGGAGACACCTTTTAGCTTCTATCTATGGTAAGAAATAGCTCTGGCAAATGCAAAATATAACTTTTCCCGCTGAGCAGCTGACCTAAAACTTCGTAGTCTTTAACATCCTGAGAACTCCTTGTTCACAACTCATTATCTGCAAGATATTCCAAAGTGTCAAGTAAATACAGTAGAAGCGATGAATTGCAGTTCTTGCTCCACACAGGGGAAGATGTTGGAGAAAGATTAGCAACACCGCGTGTAGGTATTATCACTTAGCAGTAATCCCTGGAGTATAAATTAATGTGGCTTTAATGGATACATCACCTGTTTATTTCTGGGGAAAATAGATACTAGAAAGGAATTTTCTCTTCTTCCATCCTTGCTTCCTACCACTGTTTCTTTACTTAACTTGTAGCCTCCTCTTCCACTGCTATTTACACTCCCACTGTTCTCAGTGCTCATAGCTCTCATATTATATACGTGTATGCAGCAAACTTTGTGAACAGTGTTATTCCCCATTTGATAAGAATATTGCCTCATTTCCACTTTAGCTTTCATCTGAAAGGAAAATAAAAATTACAGAAACAACCTAATAATTCATTAAGTGTATACACGTTGCTCTGAAATGAGGAATTCTTTCTAAGCCTATTAGGGCTACTTGAAAAAGTGCACTTTTTATCCGTTCTTAGCAGGCAGAGATCAAAGGAAAAGCCTCTCATGTTTGTAAAAAACAACAGCAATTTGCTTCCCCTGTCTCTCTCCAATTTCACAGGATCACAGAATGTTGGGGGTTGGAAGGGACCTCTAGAGATCACCCAGTGCAACCCCCTGCCAGAGCAGGGTCACCCAGGGCAGCCACACAGGAACGCATCCAGGCGGGTTTGAAAGTCTCCAGAGCAGGAGACTCCACACCCTCTCTGGGCAGCCTGGGCCAGGGCTCCAGCACCCGCACAGGGAAAACGTTTTTCCCAATGTTTTTGTGGAACTTCCAGCTTCTACCCATTGTCCCTTGTCCTGTCATTGGACATCCCTGGGAAGAGCCTGGCTCCATCCTCCTGACATTCCCCGTTGACGTATTTATAAACATGAATGAGGTCATCTCTCAGCCTCCTCTTCTCCAAGCTAAAGAGACCCAGCTCCTTCAGCCTTTCCTCACCAGGGAGATGTTCCACTCCCTCCATCATCTCTGAGGCTGTGCTGGACTCTCTCCAGCAGTTCCCTGTCTCCCTTGAGCTGAGGGGCCCAGAACTGGACACTACATTCCAGATGTGGCCTCACCAGGGCAGAGCAGAGGGGCAGGAGGACCTCTCTCCACCTACCAGCTACTCCCCTTCTAACACACCCCAGGAAGCCATTGGCCTTCTTGGCCACGAGGGCACACTGCTGGCTCATGGCCATCCTGCTACCCACCAGCACCCCCAGGTCCCTTTCCCCTGCGCTGCTCTCCAGCAGTTCAGTCCCCAGCCTGTGCTGGCACATGGGGTTGTTCTTTCCCAGATGCAAAACTCTACACTTTCCCTTGTTGAACTTCATCAGATTTCTCCCCATCCAGCCCTCCAGCCTGTCCAGGTCTCTCTGAATGGCAGCACAGCCTGCTGGGGTGTCAACCATTTTGTCTTGGTGCTCATGCAAAGGTTCTCTGTCAGCGAGCATTTTGTCTTTCAGCTGACCAGCAAACATCTGGAACACATGAACTCCAAGATGTTATGCCTACGCCAATTTTTCTTCATGAACCTAGAAGTGGAGGCTATCACCAACCTCTTAATGATCAGCGCAGCCACTCAGCCTGCACACTCAATGAGACAGGACGGGAAGAGACAAAATTTGAGGAAGTCCACACATTATTTTCTACTGCCTGATTCTTTGAATTGTTGCTAGGAAGTAAAAGACTGGAAAAAGGCACAGGGTTCACCTCTCCTGCTCTGTTCTGGATCAAATCACAAAGCTCCTTCATTTACACAGGTCACTTATTTTGAAGGGTTACCCCAGATCTTTGCCTTCCAACTCTTCTGAGGTACTTTGAAGAATCCCTCTCTACAATAAATACTTCTTCTAAAGTATGTGTGGCTGGTGAGGGCTGCTTTATATAAGAGGAAAAAGGAATTAAAATTCTGAGGGTTGTTCTGCCACTTGCATTTGTTTCAGTCTGTGCTCATGCTATGCTCCAAAGAAACTGATAAAAGCAAAAGAGCAGGTACATTCTGTACTGTTAGTCTGTCACGACTGTGTTAGAAATGAGAAATAAATCTCAAGGTGCATTACTTTGTTAAGCATGAAAAGAAAATCATCTCTTTCTAAAGTCCAGCTCCTCTCGCATTTCTAAAGCAGCTGCACATTGTAGAATTGCCCTATTTTTGAGTCACCAGTGCAAGAAACTTTAGTTCTGTGCTGGGAAGAGTTTGTATTTTTTTCCTCGGGGATGATCTCTACACACAGTCTAACGTTCAGCAACTGACAGGAGATTTGTATGGTACGAGTTTATCAAATCTGTGTGACATCTTGCTAAAACGTAGAAACAAAACAACAACAACAAAAAACCCAATCACAACAACAAAAACCCAATCACCACACCCCAAAACCAACACCCAGGAAAAAAAAAATAAAGCCAGCAACTTTCAGACTTGATGCAAGAACCCCCAGAATACCACAGGAAGGCTCATTTGGAAATGTGCCAGGGAATCCTGGCACATCTGTCCTTCAAAGCAAAACGGCTGGAAGGTGGCAAGAAGATGATGATAAACAGGGAGACAGGCAGATATAGATAGTCATGTGGTCAAGCAAGGGCCTGGCATTTTTCAGAGGTATTAAAATTCTTCTATTATTCATACCTTGCAATCCATTTCCGTCACTGCTAGTGTGCAATGCATCACTGGAACAAGGAAAAGCAGGTATTTAGAGCTCAAGAATGCAGCTCTTGAGCATGGAGCTAGATGAAAACAATGTACCTTGTAGAGGGCAATGAACCACCATCACCTTTGTTTCTTTGTGAATAGGCTACAAACACAATGCACGCTTCCTTCACGCTAAGTTTGCATTTCAGTGGGGTGAAAGGGAGGCAGCAAAGTGGTTTCATATCCTTTTTTTTTTAGCACTCAGTTCCTACTTCGCTTTGACTCCTCAATTTTTTAACGTCTCTTGCATACTATAAAGTCCATCCACTCATCTTTTCCCCTTGCAGAATAAGATCGATTCTATGTCCCTGAAATCAAAGTGCTGCTTTTATGCGTTGAGTGGATGTTACTGCCTAAACAGAATTTGCAAAATCTAACCAGACATCCTATGGATTGCAACGGCCTCTGTGATCTCAGCCGCAGATTACCAACCACGCCTAGAACCGTGAAAATACATGGGAAGCTGGACTGAGTTTAAAACATGACAAATAGAAAAATTATCCCACCAAAAAGTAAACCTGACAAACTTCAGTCCACCTGATCCAGCTCCACACACAGCCGCTCTGCCATTTGACCCGACACAAGGGTTGCAAGAGCAGGAGGAGCATTCTGGAGCCAGATGTGTGAGAATTACATAGTGAAACCAGAGTCTGAGGAAACTTATTTGAATGCGGGTAAAAGGCTAGCAAAGCTGTAAATGTTCGAGCAACGTGGTTTTTAACACAGGCAGCAAGAACATGAAATATGTGCTCACACACAGATTTTAATGTATGTCAACTGCTGAGACGGCATGCTGGGGAGGTGTAAAGAAATGAGAAAAATAGCATGGTGGGGATGGGGAACAGACAACATTTTGTTTTCTTGGTACAATTGATACCTTAAGTTTAAGCAAATAATTACTAGTGGTCCAATTCTATTGCGAAAAAAAAAGTATAAAAAATTACTCAACCAGAAAAGCTAGTGCTCAATGCTTTCCCCACTATTGGTATCACCCTTGCTCTGTTTTTCTGGGTCCTAATATCAATGGCTTCATGGGAGATGTACAGCTAGCTGTGTGCATGCCAGGGCTTTCACTGTAAGGAACACGATGCTAATGGTTTCTTCTTCGTCACTCCATGACCTGATTTGGGTAATTTCTCTATATTTCCTAACACACTTTCACAGAATCACAGAATCACAGAATC
>NW_009733661.1:0-871 GCF_000703405.1 Apaloderma vittatum
GTGAGCTGAGGACAGAAAAGAAAGGCTGTGTCGTGTCCTTGTGCATGGACACCCACTTTGTCAAGCTTCTTCCTGCCAATAGCACTTCAAACAGTCCCAGCAGAGGGACTCAGGATAATGTCACTGTTCTGCACTTGTCCAGCATTTGAGCTGAGTCTTCTGCCTCCACTGCTGCGTTCCTGCCCCAGAAATCCTGGGGCCTTTCATTCCAGTGCTCAGAAGAAGCCTTCATTAAGTAATGGACATGGAACAAACCTGGAAATGAAAAGGCAGCAGTGCAGGAAACTAAAGCACTGCCCATAACATCATCTGTAACAGTTTGCATTCTAGATGAGCTTGTCAGAAAATTGTTACCTCTGCCAATACTGTCTCTGGTCCTGTGGCAATGAGGGGCAGGTACGAAAGTCAGGCCAGGTCCTTGCTCCTCATCATTCTTGTCTCCTCCATTCTTGTCTCTGAAAATCAGGTGAGTTTGAAACTCCTTCTCCTCCTTCTCTTTCAAGGTGAGATCTCTGTCTGATGGACCACTCAGCTGGTATTGCTATGTCTTGTCCTGTGGATTTGGATCTTGCCCTGGGATTTGGATCTTTATATCATGGGATATGGAAGCAGGGAGAAGGTCTGCTTAGGGAGAGTCTGTGAAGTGTCTGAGGGAGCTTTTCATTTATGACTTAGGAAGGAGACTCCCTGAGTCGTGGTGCTATTTACAGGGCAATGGAGGCCATGTATCTTGAGGCACGGCCTACAATTGCTCACTCGGTATTGACCTTGGTTCCTTTGTGATAGTGTAACCATGCAGCTCCTCATTTATGCTCGTGGTCTGTTTCCTCCCTGTCCTCTGTCCCAGGTGCACCTACAGCCCCAAGAAATG
>NW_009733662.1:0-891 GCF_000703405.1 Apaloderma vittatum
GAAAAGTGACAACTGCAAACATTGGCTTTAGCTATACTCTGGGGTTCCCAAAGGCAGCATTTACCTTAACAATTTCATCTTTCAGAGGGAGAAGCCAGTGGCCTCGACATCAGCTTGACAGGTAATTTTGAAATGACTAGCTCGCTACCTAGGCCGAGCAATTGGATATCGATCTGCCTTTTGTATTTAATGAGTATGGCAGAGAAGAGTTGCTCACATTCACTTTTGAACTGAGCACATAGAGCAATAAATTGTCTAGCATCTACACAAAACAACTCCTTCGGCTGTGAGAAGAGTCAAACCTGAGTCATGGGAGGAGTTTCTTTCCTGTGAAGATAATTGTCCCTTATCACAAAAAGGGGTACAAGGGTAGGAAACGAGATTACGTCCCTCAGCAGTGCTTCTTCTTCAGGTGCCGAGAACACTTCCATCCTTATTTGTGACAGTGAGACATGTGATATGGGAATAATATATGTTATTTTTAAGCAGTGAAACCTCAGTTAATTACAATAGCAAGATAAAGCCAGTTGATCTTTTTGACAAAATGACCACATACCTATTTGGCTGGTTATCATTAGATTACAATCTGATTATATTTTATCCTCTTTTGTTCATAGTGTTCACTAGAACGACAAGGAACTGCTTGATGGGAGACTGTGGTTAATAATTAGCAGTAGCATCTCTGCTAAATTTAAAGCTTCATTTATACTTCCTACTGTTTAATGAATTAGGCAATGAGCAATTTGTTAATCGGTGAAAGCTTGATGTATATATATATAAGTCCCCTTTCAGCAGGTCATTTGACAGTGCTTGCTTTGATTAATGAGATAATGACAAGTCCTGCTGTGCGGATGGGATTATAGCTTGTTGGTTATTTTTTTTTCCATGGGC
>NW_009733663.1:0-12471 GCF_000703405.1 Apaloderma vittatum
AAGAAGAGAGGGGGAAACGTGCTGAGATTTCTTAACTGGGTCAGAACTCAATTGGTAAAAGATCTTTTTCTTCAGGGACCTTAGTGTAGTTTAGTATGGTTGTGGAGCCTGGGTAACACCTGGTTTTGCAGGTCTTAAGTTGTTGATTTTGGCAAAGTTGAGCAAAGATAGTTGGTTTTCAGCTTCTAAAATTCTTTTTCAGGAGTTAACTAAGAGACAGTAATCAGTAGACCTATTGGTACCAAAGAAGCCAACAAAGCTTCCTGCCAGTATTAACTAAAGAAACTTCCCAAACAAACAGCTCTGTTAAAGTGTGAAAAATACCGCTGTTCATGTATCTGTTAAAAATGCCAGTTTGTATCGGACTGCAGGCCAAAACTGCCTGCCACTGCCGTGTTGCATTATGTGTTTCGGGGTACTGCCTCAATGAACTGCTTGATATTTTGTGCACACTCTGTTCAGGTATTTGATGCCGGTGACTACTTTGGGATAATGCAAGTAGAAGAGGTGGATGAAGAGGAAGAAGGCGATGAAGAAATGGAGGAACAACTTAAAAAGAAACCAAATCCTGGAAGTGAGCCTTGTTTCAAAGTTATTGTAACAAATGAGAATGGGCTTCAAGCCTCTAATCCCAATAGGTGAGTAGTGATTACAGAACTAGTGTTTGGTCTTTGAATAGTCTTAAACCTTGAAATTATATGGACAGTTCGATTTAAGACTTTTTTGGTCATCTTTTCTTGCTGTTAGACATAGCTACCAGTTTGAGGAAAAGTGCCTACTATGAGGCATATCTTGCAAAGCATAATAGGAGGGCAAGTAACTTAATGTGTTCCTTGGTTAATCATGCAGGGAGATGCTTAGAAATCAGTTTTAGTAAACTGAGGGAGAGAATAGGGAAAGGGCAACCTTGAAATGACTTCTGCAGAAATAAAATTTCCTATCTGCAAGACTGTGTGCCCTTGGAAAAAAAACCTGTGGAAATAATTGTGGTCTTCACCAATCTCAGCCTGAGGAGATACTAAGCAGCTTCAGAGTAATAATCCATGGACTGTTAAATTTCCTTCAGTTGGCTAAAATATGATTCAAGACTGATTATGTGAATGCATGCATGCATACATAATGGACTATGTCAGGCTAACTGTTGGCTTTCATCAGTCAGCTTATCTGTCATGAGTGCAGGACTAGTATGCAGCTATGAACCTAGCATAAAGTTGCATAAGGAACAACTTAATGTTACAGCACACTTTTTTGTGTTCTTACTGTTTTTCAAACATGGGACAAGCTATTTGTCGTGTACTAATAAGTAGCAGTGAGGTAAAGTTATCTCTGCTGGAGATCAAAACACCCTTCTGCTCAGTTCTATAAAACTGCTTTTGCCAGAACATTCATACTTTTTAGGTCCTAGGTAAACATACAATTTTGCATGCAAGTTTATCTTCAAGCAGTGGAAGAAAAAAAACAACGTAGAGCATACGTATCTGCCTTTACATGCATGTTTTAACCTAAGTCATTGTGTTTCTAAATGTGAGAACACACTTGAATTATGAAGTTCAAAACGGCTCCTATGATAATCTTGCTTCCTTGCAGCGTTCAGAGGCGTGTGAATGTAGGAGCAGAACACCAACACGCCTCTTTGCTAACATTTCCAGATATCTTGACCATGATATTCTTTGGAATCTTCAATTTTAAAATTAATGATTTTTTTTCTGTATGTGGAAACTGAGATAATTGTTGAAGGATACTTGTACGTGACAGCTGACATGTTTTTAACTTTCTGGTGAGGTGATTTTATTTGGAGAAAGGTTTGTTATGAGGTTTTTAATTTGGTTTTGTGGTTTATGGTGGGTTTTTTTAGCAAGTAGAATTCAGATTTTTCTCAAACTTGGTTCAGTAAGAGGATATAACAAAGAAGTGGGAGAACTCTGTTTGAATACCATTTGTTTCATATGGCCTTAAACTTGTCAAGGGAAGCTGTGACAGTTGTGTATGATTTTGTTTTGTGTTAGATTGGTAATTCTTTTTAAACAATGCACTTTTCTTTTTCTTTTTTTTTTTAAAAAGACTTGAGAGGGTGTGTGCGGGAGGGGAACACCCAGGTAAACCCAAAGAGAAATAATCAAAAAAACTTGAGGTTGTTTTTTTTTTTTAAAGTAGCAAATACAGACTTTTGTTGATCAGACCTCTCCACCTAGTTCTGCAAATGACAGTAGATGTCACAGACCTCATGGCTAACAAGATACTCAAATACTTCTGCAAAATAATGTATTGTTTTCCTTCTTCAGGCAAGAATATCAGGTCGATGCAGTGGCATTAATAATGATCCAAAGGGAAGAAACCTTGTGTTCCTAGCCCTTAAACGAAACTGGACTTACAGTCTGAGTGCCCGGTTCTGTCTGTGTTCCTCATTCTCATGCAAATTCTAACTAATGCACATTAAAATTTATCGAGCAAAAGCAAAGTGTAAGTTACTGCTGGGAAATTGTTCCTAAACTGTAGCGCCACAGTCTGTACTCTGGGAGTGACTTTGGCAGCAAGAGAAGACTTGGTTATCAAACCACCTAAAAGGAAATGTAGCTCTTATTCACAAAACATTTTTATGTGTGAAAATATAGCGTTGTAACACTACCAAAATTCTCTTTAAGCATTTTCCTCATCGACCACGCGTGGACATATCGCGTTGAACATGCCCGCCAGCAGCTGCTTCGAGTGCCTGGCTTGCTGCACAGAATGGCAAATCTCATGGGAATCGACTTTCACGGGGAGATCCCGGACGAGGGCAGTATTGAGCAAGTGTTGCGGGAAATGTGGAAATACAATCAGACCTACCAGCTTTCTCAAGGAGTAAGTCTCTAAAGCCTAAGTAGGATGCTAGAAAGCTCTGAGCAATCCTGAATCAAGACATTCCAGTATATGGCTTTTAACAAAGACAGATTTTCATTTAAAAACAGGTCCTTTACAGACATTTCAGATTAAACTTGTACTTGGAAGGAGAGCAAATGCCATGTAGGGCTAAAATGCATAGCAGCTTGCTACCAGTTTTCTGATGAGAACTTTGAGAGCTTTTTTTTTTATAGCGGAGGGAGGAGTCTGCTGCAAAAGAAGGGGACTAGAAGGAGATCTGCTTGCATGTTATGTGGGGTTTTTCTCCTCTAACTTTCTCATTGTGAAGGAAAATCTCTAATGAATCAACTGTCTCGTGTAGAGGTGTGTGTCTCAGCTCTGTTCTCAGTTTTCCTCACCTGTACAAAGTGCTTTACTTACCAGGGATATATCTACATTGCCAAATAACTTCCTAGTTTGTATTTGGCAACTGATTGTCCTTACTATGTAAATGTTAGCTCAGCCTCAGGTAAGAACCAACTAGCTTCAAGATGGAGCCAAAGTGTTTCTAGGCAGAGCTCACTCTGAGGGCTGCTGCTTTTGGGTGTTTTGGTCACTCTGCTCTACACAGTCCTTCAGCATTGCACCAGAATGTCTTGAGCCTTCAAACGCCTTCAAATGCATACCACCATTTCTGAGGGAACACAACCCTCAGGGTACACTTAAAAACCCTTTCGTAGGATCTGCAGTGTAGCTTCTAGGCTGTTGTGAGCCTTTTGAAGGGGAGAAAGGTGAAGTGTTTGATCCAAACCTTATGAAGAGTGGGCAGGGCTAACCCTGGGCAGAATGAGCATGACCAGCCCCTCCAAGGCTTGAGGTTGTTCTCTGGAGCATTCATTATCAATTAAGATGTCAGCTTAGCTCACAGCAGTATCAGGCCTGAAAAGCTCCTGAGAAGGCGATTTGCTTTTTCTTTTATTTTCTATTATTTTATTTTTCAAATAAAAGGGAGATCTGAACAGTATCTATCTTTTCTGCTCTTTGTTTCCCATCTTGTAATGAGTGGCAGTTAGAATTACCTGTGTTACCACTTGAAAAATGATTTCCTGAAAGACAATTAATTCAACCTATTGTTGAACTTGCCTTCTGCTCTCCTTTCTGACACTGGGCTGTTTGAGTATCTTAAGTCTAATCTCTGTGCTCCATTTCTGCCTCTGTAAAAAAACAACAGTAGTGCTACTGAGCAGTTTAAAGTTTATTCATTCGTTCAGAGTTTTATCATAAGTGTTGCTCTGATGATATAACCTGAGCACTCACAGCCAGCTGTTGTTGCAGGAGGCATTTCTGCTCTCCTTCACTTTTCATGTGTAAACTTCAATCTCCTCTTAGCAAACCGATTCTGATTAAAAACTGAAGGAAAACTAATCCTACCTTCTGCTGATTTAGCTCCCTGAACTAGTTAGTTTGGTAGAGGGGATGTGGGTCTGTTTGGGCAATAGCAATAGCATAAGAAAGGATGGGACTGTGCAGTTGAGACAGGAACACGCTGTTCCCAGCGGCGGGTGGGTGCTAGGCTGACTTAGCCTCACAGTTGCAGGGATGAGTGTTACACCGTACCTGGCACCTGCTCACAATCTTGGCTGAAGTAAGAAACGGAAGAACAGTGTAGGGGGTGCTGCCAGCGCCTTCTGTTTTGCGGTGCTTTCCTAGTGATTGATATGTGCAGGATGTCTCACTCTCTAATCATGCAGACTGCAGAGGAGAAGGTTCCCGTCTGGTACATAATGGATGAATTTGGATCACGCATTCAGCATTCAGATCAGCCTAGTTTTGCAACAGCGCCTCTGTTTTATATGCCTCAACAAATTGCCTACACGATTCTCTGGCCTTTGAGGGACCTTGAAACTGGTGGTAAGTGTGCTCTGTTTTCTTTTTCTTCTGCTTGCAGTAGAAGATGGACCATATTCTTATAAGTCATTGAGCACTTCACAGAAGAACAAATATTTCAAGACTGAAACGACTGCATATTTGTAATGCTATTGAATTTAAAAGTTCTCTGCCTGATATTTTCATAAGTTACGTGAGATAGAGGCTTTTATCAGTCTAAAAATGTTACTAGTATTTTATTGGCAGAGAACTTAAACCTTCTATCACTGTCTTAGTGAAACTACTGATTCAGTCATCTCAGAGTTTTAAAAAATTTCCTTAAAAGTTTATTTGTATTTTTGAGTCTGAAAGTCAAGTAATGGAAGTTGATAAATGCAAGCCCAGCAATTTACCTCTTTAATCTTGGTTGAGGCCCACCTTATGCCCCCATCGTGTGGAGCAGATAAGTCTCCAGCTGTCTGACTAAGCTGATGTAAGCCAGCTGATTTCAGACTAATTTTTGCATCCTAAATGATACCCTTTTTAATGTAGCTCTTTAATTTTACATTTAAATAATAAACATTTTGATATTATTAATTGTTCAACTGCCATGTGTATGATATGCCATGAGGGATATTTTCAGTGGAGAATGAAAGGTAGTTCCTAAAGGTTCTCCTGTTTTGTTGCAGATGAAGTGACTCGTGATTATGCTTATGGAGAAACAGATCGCTTGATCCGGAAGTGTGTGTTGTTACCGTGGGTGCCTGCTGAAGTGTTGGATGTCAACTGTTTTACACCAGAGCCATCAGAAGAGCATTACCAGGTATATTTTTAACAAATTATCTCCTTAACAAGCTATCTCATATTTTATCTCTTTTAAGAAGAGACAGTGACTAGAAAACGTTGTGAGATGTCTGATTTTGCTTCTTTTTAGGCTTAAAGATTGGTTCAGAGCATAGCGATTAAATAAAAAATAATTTCCAAGAAAGCATGGTCAGAATAAATATTTTATGTGTTTAACTGTTTAAAAACTGAAGCAACACAAATGAGTTTTAATATGTTATGTGATATTGTGTAACTTTTTTCAAAAGCATGACACAAGGTACTTCATATAGGTACCATCTTCCTCCAGTTAGATATTTGATACGGTGTCTAAGAGGCTTACTAATTGGTTTTGTTATTGTAGCGCTTCTAGTCATTCTTTAATTACAGAAAGATTTGATGTAGTATTGTAAAAGTGGTTAGATTTTTCAGCCTAGCTACTGGTTTAAATGTCGTGGTGGTTTAGAACCACTAGATATTGGAGCAGAGACAACTTTAATTTGATGGCACCATTATAAAGTACTTGTCTGTTTTGTTTTGAGCTCTCCTTTCTACTAAAGGTTTGTGATATTTGAAGTATGTGAAATTAATGTTGTTTGGAATCTCCTTTTCGTGTACCAAGTCTGCATGAGATTCCTTTTTAAGAAAAATGAAGAAACCTGATGCCTACAATGATGCTGTACTGGCCACTAACAACAATCAAAGTGCAGCTTCTGAAGATGAGTTTGTACCCCAGCTGTTTCTTATGATAGAGGGTAGGCAGAAAATGCTGGATACAGCTTTTTATTAACAATATCTAGTCAGAAATGAAATTAACCTGCTTCTGCCAAATAAAAATATACATTCAAAATAGCTAGGCTGCCCTGTAACCTAAGTCAGATTGGTTGGTTGGGCTTTTGCATTTTTGAAAGAGGGATTGATGTACTTTGCATTTACAGATGAGGATCAACAATGCACCCATAATTCCTGTCTTACAGATGTTGTCTTGGCAAAAGTGTCTAGATCTCAGATAAGGCAATTTTTTGTGTGTATATTCTGGTTTGGGATGATCAATTCAAGTTAAAGAACTATGTACAGTACACTCCTTCACCACCCCACCTTAAAAACATCTCAAAGTATCCTGTATTCTCTTTACTGTGTCTCGGTTGCTCAGCTGTTGAGGTTGATTGCCCACAGACCTTACTTTTTACTCTATCATGTTTAGCTGTAGACTTAATTCTTAACTAGTGACAGACTAGTGAAGAATAGCACAGGACATAGCACAGCCTTAAATATGAAAGTGAGATGGCTAGAAAGGAGTACCATGTTGCTGAGACTTCTAATTCCCTTATTTCCACATAAGCAGAGCTGCACGCACAAGAAACTACGCACAACTTCAGAGATCTGTTTAAAGCATTAATGTGTAAGCCAGCAGTTCTGCAGGGAAATGCAGTTGTGCGAACCTGCTTCTAAATGGTGATGCAAGTCATGCCATTTCAAAGTCATTTGCTGCTATCACTGTTCAATTTCTGCAACTGCTTTACTACTGTGTTTAAATAATCACTTGTTAAATGGGCTGTGTCCTTGGTTTTTACTATAGCTGAGGATATTTATTATTCTAATTTTCCTTTAAATAAATCTGAAGGCTTCAGTGTTACATTTAAAAGAATCCCAAAGTTGTCATAGCAACATTGTGGCTTAACTTTTACCTAGTTTTTGTTCTGTTACCTAATTCTGGTCTCTAATACAGACTATAAAGACTGTAACATTAGTGGTACTGTGGGTAGTGATCAGGCAATGATTGCAGAAGCCAGTGTCAGGGGAGGCAGCTTCTAATGAAGTGTCTGAGGTGGAAGAAGTATCTCTTGGGGGAAGGCAGCAGCAGCTGCAACAGCTCCCTGCCTTTCTGTTGCAGAAAGGCCAGTAATGAATCCTCTGGTCCTGTTCTGAGAATTGCAGTCTTCTCTTGAAAATGCAGCCTCACGTCCTATTCTTAGGTGACTCCAGGAGTTATTTTGTATTTGTACTGTCCAATCTATTTTAGGAGGTCTAAGGTATTTGGTTACAATTGTGGTTTTGCTTATGCTTTCCAGTTTTGTATGATTACGTTCTCTATAACAGCCTTAAAGGTAAAGGGGTATGTCTGTGAGCGGGCAGACATTTCACCATTACCGCTTGTAAGGACAGCCTGCAACACTTGGAACTCATGGAGCTGTTGCAAAACAGCAGCTACTTTCATTTCTCAGAATGCACTTCTCCTATCCCAGAGTGATACCTATGGCAGGGTGTCAGCAATGATCCAAGTGTACTTTTTCTCTTATCAGTCAGAGGGTTTTTTTTAAAAGGAGTGAGATTTTTCAAGTGAGTTTACTACTGAAACCTGTAGAAATTCTTTTGCTCCTTCTTACAGGAGCCAAATTAGGTTCCAACCTCCTATAATTTTTTAGTTATCGAAACATCTCCCATTTTGCTGGAAATACAGTAACTTTGTCTTTTACTGGGTATGGTCTGTGATTTGATAATTTAATGCTTAGAAGAAACAGGAATTTCTCACGTTGCTTAAAGTATATGGATAAACCCTGCTCTTGAAGCTGTATTTCTTGTTCCTTTTTTACTAATAGCCTCTTAACTTTGATTCCCTTCTACCTCTGTTCTTGTACTGATTTTTTTCTGAGCAGCACGTTACCCAACATAATATATTTCTTAAAATGCAACTTTGGTGGAATTCACTTATGCTGCTGACAAAAGAACAATTTTATCTACCATTTAACTTCTTGTGTGTTGGTTTTTTTGTTTATTTTTTTTAGGCTATTTTCACAGAAAACAAGGAAAAACTGCCTATAGCGATAAACCCACCAGTTTATGCCAAAGACAAAATTTTCAAGTACGTATCTGCAAACAAAATGCTTTATTACCAAGATTAAGTTTAACAATTGCAGTGTACTGAGCCTGAACAGCCTTTTCCAGCTTTGAACAACAGAAGCAAGTTCAAGGCATGCTTATACGTAGCCACTTGCTTGAGTTTCTCACTTATTAGTTGCTCTTTTGGGTTCTTCAGAGTAAATGGATTGTCACTTACAGAATTTCTAAAAATGTTAATTTTTTTTAAGTAAACGTCACCTTCTGGGTGAAAGAAAAGTTGTGTAATGTTGTAACATTTTTCACTACCGGGTGTAACTACAGGACTAAAGACTTCTACGTTATATAAAGCATATGTGTCCATAGGAGTACATGTACTTCTCTGTGCTGTGTGACTATGACAGATTATTCCCCTCCTTCAGATAAGATTGCCAGACAGGGATCTTGTCAAGGATCTGTTACGTTTTAAATTGGATATGTGTCTTACTACAAAAATTGAATATATAGCATGAAACTATTTCAGAAGAAAGCTGAAAGAACATTGTGAAGAAGAGTGCCTTGTGAAGACAAGGGATTTCTGTGAGCAAAAGCAGAGGCATGGCATGGCTAGACTGCCTTATTACTAATTTTATTCTAAAAAACATGATTACGTAGCATGTGCTGCAGTTTACACTCCCGAGTGTTTGTAGTCAGACACTGGAATCCAAGTTCTTACAACATTTTGCTTGAAGGATGAGATTAGGCTAAAGATGCATTTGGTAGGTGTACTCACACCCCAGCTTCTTGTGTGCCAGATAAATTTTGCTTGAGAACTGCTGAAAACCAAAGTAATTTGAATGAAGAAGCATTTGCTAACTTGTCCAGTGGTAGTCTAGATTTCTTTATGCAGTTGAGTTCTCTGATTACAAGACCATGAAGATAACCAAAATCTATTTGTCATCTGGTGAACTTGTTTCTGCTTTGGATAAGGGAGTCAGCGGTAGATGCATTCTAATAGAGATGGAAAGAAGCACTGAGGATGTTGGAAAATATTAATGTATCTTTCACTGGTACTTCTTTTGCATCTCATTTTGGGTGAACGGCATTGACATCAGGGAGGGAAGAAGGGGGAAACACATGCTCTGCTTCTAAGGAATGTCATCAACATACTATTGAGTGTCCTAAGGGTTCTCCTCTCTTCTGTATCCAGTTCTGGTCTGGCGAGGGGAAAGGAGAGCAGCTTGGCCTCCACAAGAGGCCGGAAGGTCCTTCCTATGTTCTGAATTTCATTTACTGAAATTCCTTCAGGAGCAGGGGTAGAATCCTAGACTCCAGATGACTTAGTGGGAACAGCAATCAGCCGGTGCATGGAATAGCCTTATTTTCCCTCTAATTTTAACCTCCATTATCTTATTGCTGTGGTCTTTCTGCATTTAGCAAAGATGGATTGAGCTCCCCTCTGTCTTTTGTGCTTCATTTTTGTGTTCTGTAAGCAAATCTTAAGACACATAATCCAAAGTGCTCCAGCACATGAATTTGTTAGCAAGATTTTAAGATTAAAAAGGCAGGCTTTTTATTGTTAATGTAAGTAGCATATCTTATGTATAACTGTAGGCTGCTGGGGAAAAAATAAAACAAAAATTTCTCATGGTCTTTGATAACTATCTGTTATAGAAGATATTGTTATCTTCTGTGTATCTATAAAGACAGCTCAGTGTTGTAGTGGGACATTTTTCAAAGTGTTGGGTTTTTTTTTAGGAAACAGGTCCTTTGTTTTTAGTATGTGACTGAGGGGAAAAATAGTGCCAGAGTCTTTCTTCAAGCTTACTGTTTGGAGTGACTGAATGTGGGTCACTGCTTGTATTTCTGTATGATGTAGAGCTTATGTAGAGCATTTAAGTGAACTAATAGTGAGAGGGAAAATGGATTTTTGGATGTGCAAGAGGAGGTGACCCACCTCTTGGCTGAATCCCTGATTTGTGTGAAGAAAACACATTGTTCTTCAGCTGAGAAGATTAGCTAGTGCTCAGCCAGCAGTGGGAGTTTATTACTAAATGATGTATTTTCAAACATGGAATGAAAAGGTGGAGGAGTGAGGGGAAGAGGGAACTTGTGGCTGATCAGATGATATCTAGAGAATGATGTGCAGTAAGATTTATTTGAGTTACCAGATGCTGCCAGGGTTGCCAGGTGCCCTTCCATACAATGTAAGGCCAAATGCCTTGGCCTCGGGCATTTGTTACAGCAGCATTTTTCACACTGTTGACTTTCTGACTGGAGTAAGGGAGTTTGCACAGGGGTTATGTTTTTGTTTGGCCTTAAGCACTGATTAATCCATTTTAACCCCGCAGGTTATAGTTTAGTATCACTGTTACCCTAGCTGGAAGAATTGTTGTGAGAACCATCATTTGATGAAACAGAAGTTTCAAAAGTATTTGCTGTATCTGCACCTGGAGGGGAAGGAAGCCCCACTCTTTTGGCTCCCAGAGATCCCCTACTGAGTTACTTTCATCAACCTCAGTGAAAATATCTTTCTGAACTTTCCCTGTGAGTGCATTCAAGGCCTCTGGTACTTCACATGCAAAGGAGTCCTGTCTGTGACTCTTCATAGCTCCAGTGTAATACTAATTTTGAACAGAGATTCACTCCTGTCCTGGAGAAAGCAGCTGTAACTGGACTGTTTGCAGATAACTAACCAAATGATTGTACAGCCTTAGCCCATCTCTCACTGTGGCTGTACTCCAAATACATAACATTATACAAGTGTTATCCAACTATGCTGCTTTTCAGAATAAAAGTACCAAAGTCTGTACTTGGCTATATTACTTTTACTCTTTATTCTGAGCTGGAAACCAGATACCACTCACACAGCCTGGAGCAGAAGTTGCAAATCCTCTGGGACATTTCATGTAGAATACTGAATTCATGTTGGTGCTTCTCTGTCAGGGACTTGGTCACTGTCTTCTGAATTGCTATTTTTATGCAAGTTGTAGAAGCTAAACTGTCCTTGAGATTTCTATCGCAAAATACATTTTTTTTATCTGTCCCATTTCTGTTTAAAACATTTCCGTGGATTAAGATGAGACTGTCGCAATTAGCATGTATTGGTAAAGCATAATCCTTGTAGAAAGCCAAGCTTAAAACTTTTTTCTTTTCAAGCATGAGTTGATCAGTTTCAGAAACAAACTGATGTTTTTCTTGTATGCCCTTTTCTTCTAGGGTTTTCACAGACATTCAGCAAGTCCTCAGCAACCTGACACATCCCCGTTTTGTATTCACAGACAACGAGGCAGAAGCAGACATCCTCTACAACTTCTCACACTTCAAAGATTATAGGTTGCAATTGTTCTTCTGATAATATGAATTCTTTTGTTGCTATAAAGACTGTTTCCAAAGGGCTCCCTAACCTTTCTCCTTCACCCAACAACTTCTCTGTTTTGTAGGAAGCTAAGTGAGGAAAGGCCTGAGGTAATGCTGAATCAGTTCCCTTGTGAAAACCTCCTGACTGTCAAAGACTGCCTGGCATCCATATCTCGACGAGCTGGAGAACCAGATGGGCCAAGATGGTTGCCTCGTACTTTTAACCTCCAAACAGAATTGCCTCAGTTCATCAGCTACTTTCAGCACCGTGACAGAAGGTGGCTCATGTTTCCACTTCCTTTCTGTTTGTGCTTTCTTGATCCCGCTTTCCTCAAACACCAGTAGCCTTCCTTTTGGGCTTAGCAGCTCTTTACACAACCATGAGTTTGCTCTTGCTGTATATATGCTCAAGTGAATTTTACCTGGAAAGTGTGAGCTTTTTAGCTATGTTCTTTAATGTAAGTGCAGTTAAGCAATGCATTTTGAAACGCTAAACTTTTGCCATGATTTGAATACAGATTTGAAGGCTGTTGCTTTTTGTCTAGTAAATATCTTGCTTTGTGTATTTAACAGATACACAAAGGGCCAAAAAAGTGTTTGCAACAGATGTTGTTTGTTTGTTTTTTCCAAGGCACCAGTAACAGTTGTTCTTGCACTTAAGCCAGAGAGGAAAACATTTATAGAGTTAAAATACTTGGGTTCTGTAAGGTTGTGAAAGTAAAACTTGAGTTTTGGTGTTAGCCCCAAGCAGTTGTGGAGCTTTAGGGTTTTAAATCCACAATCTTT
>NW_009733663.1:12502-32317 GCF_000703405.1 Apaloderma vittatum
TGGCTGCTTTGGGGTTGACAGAAACTAAGATTTTCTTTGGTTAAGAGAAAGAGAGCTACTAATGGGTGCTACTAATGAAATAATCTCTTACACCTGACATATGTAGTATTCTAATTGAACAGTTGTTTCCATAGGAATGCTTGCTTACGGTGCCACCTACCAGTCATTGCATTTGGTCATTCTTCACTCCATGTAGTCTGTTGTTGACAGGTATAACCAGGAGAGTGTTCCTTCTATGTGTGGGGATTTAATTGTTTTTTAATATCAAGGATTGACTGTGAATACAATATGTATGTGGGGACTGAGAAGGAGAGGCTTGGAATTTTGAAATAAGCAGATAAAACAGACCCACTTAAGTTAGTGGCACTAATTGCAGCTCAGTTCATGCTATTTATTGTGAAGCTCAAGAAGCTTTTCAGAATACTTTAACAGGTGAAGGAAAGGAAGACATAAAGTGTCACCCTGCACTTACTCAGAAAGATATGTTGAAGGACCAGCATGTTGCCAGTTCTCCTCAAGGATATTTCAAGGAATTTTGCCCCTTGAAGTGACTAGGTACTAGAAAGTGAGAAGATGGTGGTGTGCTTTCATTTTCGTGCAATATAAACTGTTGAGATTTCTTCCCAAAGAGATGCGTTATGTTGTCATTTAACGTGGATGATTGGGAGGTGTTCTTAGGGAATCAAATTGGAAAATTGCCTGATACACTGCCAGAGTATCCTTGGACTCCTGCCAGAATGATTTCCACACCATCATCTGTGTGTGTTTATGATGATGGTATCCTGTTGATGGGTTGTTTTCTGCTTTTGAAGGCGTCAGATGCAGGAGAAGGAAATAAACAAGTGAGAGTGTGCTAGGCCCTAACTGAAAAGCCGGTGAGAGCTACTGCTGCCTTTTCTCTACTTTTTGCCTAGGCCTGGTGCTCCCTGCTGTCAGTCAAAAGTCCCTAGTTCTTGCACTGTAACCTACAGCTTCATAAAGCATTTATTCAGGGGAGCACATAAACCAGTACAGGTGGATGTGCAGACAGATTAATAAGGTGGATACTTACAGGTGTTGGCTTCTCTCTCCACCCCTCCCCCTTCTCTTACACAGAGGAGAAGACAATCACTGGATATGCAAACCATGGAACTTGGCCAGAAGCCTGGATACGCACATCACCAACAGCCTCAACAACATCATCAGGCACAGGGAAAGCAGCCCAAAGGTTAGAGACTGAGAGTTTGAATATGATTTAAAGGGAAGAGCTAAAAAACTGCTTCATAGAAGGAGGTCTAAAAATACAAAGGAGGAAGTTTTTCTTCAGAGTTCATATACTGACCGTAAGCATACAGCTTCGATCAATTCAGACTCGGATTGTTCAGCTCCACCTACTGTAGTGATGATCTCGGAACCTGGTGCTTTATTATTTAAAGAATAAGACTTGCCATGACAGTAGTGAATAATCCAGTGTGGTGTTGCTTTAACGCTAACCCTCAGACTGGTAGGTGAACACACATAAGCTAGTTAGCAGTGGTCATAAATTTTGGAACATTATTGCTTCTGTCCCCTAGTTGATCATTATTGCTGATCCACAGCTCTGCTCAGTGGCACAAAGTACCGTGTTTGACAACAATAGATGAATCATAGAGCTTTTTATAGGGAGTCCGCAATATGTGGTCATACTTCAGAGTGTCACTTCAGCTTTGTTTCTGCTGGTATGTGGACTGCGTGTATCTTCTGGAAGGCAGAAATGCACAAATAATTGCTTCATATTTCTAGTTCAAAACAACGAGGTCACCGAAATTATAAATAAAATTAATTTTGTATTAATTTTTAAAAAGACACACATTCTGGCTTCCAACTTTCCCTGCCCTGATGTCAAAGAGCTTGATAGAAGGTACCTATTTGCATAATGTTGTGTATTCATGCATATTTCTAAAGAAACATGTAATGTGTATGAGGATACCTGGAATCATCAAGGTCCAGTGACACTTTGTGTTCATTTCACTTGAATTATGTTGACTGTGAGTGTTTTTGCTTTGTGGTAGGTAGTGTGCAAATACATCGAGAATCCAGTCTTGTTTCACCGCGAAGATGTGGGAATGGTTAAATTTGACATCCGTTATGTTGTGTTGCTGAGGTCCGTAAAACCACTCAAGGTGTATATCTATGACGTATTCTGGCTGCGCTTTTCGAATCGGTAATTATGTTCTCATTAGTGTGGCGGGGCTTAGAATTAAATCTGACACCTTCAAAACTGAGGAATTGTGTTATTCCTTAGGGCATTTTCACTTGATAACTTGGATGACTATGAGAAGCATTTCACGGTCATGAATTATGCTCCCACTGTAACATTAAAACAGGTAAGCAAACAGCCCAAAACACTCCCTCAGCTTTCTGTTGTTAGAAAATCTTCCAGTGCCTCCTTTGACTGCTGCCAAATAACCTATTTCACGTCTAGTTAAAAGTACCATAAGTCCTAAGCAAATATTTTCCTAGACTCTTTCTCCTCTTCCCCAATCATTTGTCATTATATAAGGTAATATAAACCTATATCCTGAATATAAACAACATTGATAGAGATGAGTAAAAGAATTATTAAAATGGCAGCTAATCGTTGTCAAAGACTTCAGTGTGATCTTTTGTAATGAGAAATACAGTAACAAGGAAAGTTTTCAAGAACTGTCTTACATACCCTAGTTTTCTACCTGGGTTTCTGTGAATGATAAAAATTACTTGATGTTCCATTCTCATGTCATCTGACTACTCAGTAAACTAAAACAGTCTTTGTTGCTGAACTGTTTTAGGTACACTGTGAAGATTTTATTCCTCTGTTTGAAAAACAATATCCTGAGTATCCTTGGACAACAGTACAAGTAAGTCAGCAGTTCATCTTTGTTATGTAAATGCTTGTGGATATTTTTTTTACTCAGCAAACTGAATTTCCAAAATATTGCCGTTTGGGTTTCTTTTTTTTCTTGTAAGACATACTTCATGGGTATCAGTACCTCAAAGGATGTCGAATGCTAACCTTTGCTTGGGAAGCATTTTTTAACTTAGTGTAATTCCCTCTCAAAGATTTTGTTAGCATTTGAGAATTTTGTTTTGTTATTACACTGAGAGTTCTTTACATTGGACTTAGTAATAAAGCCAGTCCTGAGGATCCTGGTACCAGGATCTATTTTTGTGAGTTCCATCTTTTTTTTTCAGAAGATTGCAAAAGATCTAAAACCATGGTTTTGAAGATTTAGTAATCCATGCAATAAAAGGAGACAAATCCAAAATATTAAGTGTGTTAATCACTACAGATGTTGCTCACATGACTGTGGAAAAGTTCTTTTCAAAGCCGTCACTACTTTTCAGCAGTATGTTAGCTCTGATTCTGAAAAGCTGAACCACTGAGGTATTCAGGCTCTTGCTTCCTTTCTTCCAAATGGCCTCACAAGATAAGGAGGTGTCAGAACAGGTAGAAAACTGAAGTAAATGGAAATTACAGTATATGGTAATTTTGGTGGAATGGCACAACAGGTTTTGATTTATCTATTTCAAGCAGAGGTGTCAGTCTAAAGATCTCCCTGTACCCGTTTGGGTTAGCTCACTGTGCGGTGCACTGGAGCCCACTCAGACGAAAGATGTGCCCACCTGTGCCCAAGTGGCCGACAGAAACAAGCACTGCCCCCCTCTCCTGGTGTGCTGTGCTCGAAGGCTTGTGCTGCCAGATATGATGGTGCGGAGGCTGCTTTTATATACTGTGGCATATTTAAAAGATACTAAGTTAGGCTGGTCTTCTTTCTTAAAGACCCCTCCTTCCACCAACATAGTATTTCTGAGCCAGTAAATTAAAATCCCTGTTTGTTAAGATAAATCTTGTTTTGGGACTGAAATGCAAAATTTCTAGCTGCTGACCCAGCTTCTCTGAGTTAGCAAGCTGTCCAGAGCCCTGTCCCTGGTCATTGCATTAATGACTTTTCACAAGAAAATAGGTGGTTCGCTAATATAAGGTGTCAAGAGGAAGCTCCAAATACTATAGTTACATAAAATAGCGGGAAGGCAGATGATGGCCATCCATTAATTTTTTTGCCTGTATTTCATGCTTGAAAGAAAAAAAATGAATGTGAGAAGATGGCTCAGAAACATGCACAAAACTGAATTGTTGCGTTCTTCCATATTTATCAGGAGCTAGAGGATGCAGAATGAACAGTAGCTGAGCATTTGTGTGCTTTCAAAGTGGATGGATTACCCAACTGTGGGTTCATTTCTATGTATTAATTCTGCATCAGTATTGACTAGAACCTCCTATCCAGTCAATGATACTCAGAATAGGTCAGGTTTTGCAGCATTAAGCTTAAAATAGTCTTGAAGAGACTACAAGGTGTGAGAAGAGAGATGTCAAAATATCTACCACAGTAGTATTCTGTGCAGAATAGGAAATATTACACCCTCTTTTCATTTGCAGAAGGAATGGTTCACTGCAGTTATGAACTCAGTACTGGAATTCACATCTGTATGTTCTTTCTGGTTTATTTCACTTTCATGTTGGATATCTGACTGTTTCTCAAAATACCAGTGTGTAGCATGTTCTTAAAATCTTCATGTCACTACCACCCATTTTAGAGGGGTATAAGAGGGTATGAGATTTTTCATTACAAAACAAAACAAAGCTAGAACACAACTTAATAGGCAGGGAAAAGTCAGAACTTCACAGTTGTATTACTGGTGTTTACAGACCTCTAGTGGGTTTTCTTTTTTCCCTCCTCTACACCGAAGTGCAATACTGTACGTGATGCCTGAGAAGGGGGGTTAATTCTAACTATTAAATGCCCTATTTTCAGGATTTCTGTAATACTGATATACTCCCTAGAAGAAGTCTATGGATATTGCCAGGTGCTTGGAACTTTACCTGTGTTGTGTTCAGGTCTAACTGTGTGTTTTGAAGCTAATACTGTGCAGATTTTCATCTGTTGGCTAGTGTAATTCATACAAAATCTTTACAAAGCTGTTTGGATGAAGTGATAAACACGTTTGCTGCTTTTATGGAAACTCCTCATTCAGAAATCTTTTTCTGCTATAGGCAAATATTTTCAGCGCGTTTGCTGAATTGTTCCAAGTTGCTTCAGCTAAACCTGCTCCTCTTGGCATATGCGATTATCCGTCATCAAGAGCGATATATGCTGTTGACTTGATGCTTAAATGGGACACAAACAGAGATGGTGAGAAGCTAATTTATTTGAACATTGAATTCTTTATATTTGTGGACATTTTCAGAAACTTACTTCTTCTGTCTGAACTCTTAGTGTTTTTGAAGCAGAGCGAGCTGTGTGCTCTGTGCCTCCCACTGACATCAAAGCGTATCTGGAGTTGCAGATCTGTAGGGCTGGCATCTGCTCTGCTCATTAATCATTGATGGGAATGATGGAGGAGCTGTTAACTATGTTTGGCTGAGTCCTTGCTTCCGTTGTGTCCCTACTGTTAAAAAGTTTCTTTCCCATTTATGGTGAGAGAACGTCTGAAGTAACTGTCTCTTTATGAAAACTTTAAAGAGACGTCTTAGTATCTGTGACTTCCAGGCTTGGGCCAGTGTCTTCCATGTATGGTTATTAAAGCAGGGAAGGGACCACGTTCACCATTTCAGTGCCCTTGAAGTCCTCAGGACTATCAGTTGTTGCCAGGTGTCTTCAAGAACCTGTGTGTGAAGCTGCTTCCTGTTAGTGCCAGAGCACAGCTAACTGCCTGGGGCCTTTCATCCAGCCGGTTGTGGTGGACTGCTAGCCAAATTTGCCAGAGTGAACTCTTTTTTTATTTCACCAGGAGCCTCAAAAATGTTCTGTAAGTGTGCCTGACCTAGACACGTGTGTCTTGTAGGTAGAAAAGCAGTAGAGGCACCAACACAAAAATGCTACTAGCTCGAGGAAAACTATTGTAGTTAAAGGACCAAGCTCACGTAACAGCCCTGGCTGAACATGAGGTGTGCAGGTCCCCCACCTCTTGAAGATGGGGTCATGGGTGCAAAAGTCACACCTAATACTGTGGGCAGCCTAGGGGACAAAGAGCTCAGTTGCTGCTGTGGAGAGCAGAGTATGGTTTGCCTGCACATCAGAAGCTTGTAGCCTCACTTAAGATGTCAGCACCAGACAGGAAATAAAATCCTTTGTTTCTCTTTGCACAGAATGCTTTTGATAAACTCTGAGCTATACTGATAAAGTTTTAAGGGAAAACTGTATTTCCTGACCTCCTTCTAGGGATGAGATGCAGTGGCAGGTGGGAGTGACTGGTGTGTAAACGAATAGGACTGCTAAAATTGGATGGGTAGATATCCAAGAGCTTTAGGAAAGGAAGATTTGTACTGAAATGTGAATGGAGAAGCTAGAATCCTTCCGTAAGATGTTTCAGACTGTCAAGCAAGACAGCTATATTGAGGAGATCCTATTAAATTGCTGCGATTTCTTATTCTAAAGGAGGCATTAATTAGCATCCTCTGAATAACGGTAGAACAGGCCTCTGCCCCTCCAAAACCACCCAAACCCACTGAAATAAAAATGCCCTACCAGCTTGGGTCATAAAAAATTACTTTTTACAGTCATTTTCTGTAATCTCTGGCTTAAAGACAGGTAGTGATTCAGTATTTCTGTAGAGCTTGTATTAAGAGGCAATGTTTGTGTTCCCCTTTGCAGGGAAAAGAATTATGCAGCCTCAGATCCTGGAGGTGAACTTTAATCCTGACTGTGATAGAGCCTGCAAATACCACCCTACCTTTTTTAATGATGTCTTCAGCACCCTATTTCTCGATGAAACGGAAAACTGCCATGTGACATGCATTGTTTAGCCTCAGGAGGCCTGACTCTATTGATTTCCTTCCCAGATATGCTTAACAGCAAGATTTATATTTCAGTTCTATGAGCTGCTGATGCAACTGTTTTCCTATACTGGTAACCTAGGACAAAAAATTGTATTGGAAGAATATGCATATACCATATTGATAATAGTTTTGTCTGCATTTTCCTTGTCTTGCCTAGTTTTATAAATCATCAGTATTTGTTGACCAAACATCTTGCTTGTTGAATGTGAGACACCTCAAAGTAGGATTGTAACTGGAGCAACTGACTTATTTTTCATGTAGCTTGTTTGCTGGGAAACATCGCACAAGTTCCCCGTGTCAACATTAAAATTATAATTTACTGAATTGTCTTGGAGTTTGTATGTCTCTATCTATGGATATTACGCAAAGATCTAAAATGTTCTGATGGGAAAATAATACGGTATTTCAGTGCAATGAACTACTGGGGTAATAAGATTGAAGATTTGGAAAGGCAGAACAAAACCCACAAGATTCATGAACCGTGTACTACTGACTGTCATCCTTAGCCTGCCCCTTAAAGGAACTAGAATTTTGAGGCGGGATCAGGCAGGAAGTGAGAGGGATGCAATGCCTCAAGCAGCACAGGAATGCAGAAGCAGCCTGAAGGAGGGAGAGATCTGGAAAACTTTGCTAGAAGCCCAAGCAACCTTTGGACTTTGAAGTTTAGGGTCTAAGATAAAGGTATTTGGGAGTGGGGTGTCAGTTTGAAATTAATCAGTCCTAATCTCTCTCCTCAAATCAGGCTAACTGGCTGAAATTTAGCAATCTTAGGCTGTATTTAAGTTGCTGTGTGTGCTTGTACAAGTTGTAAAACTTCTGTCTGTCATGAAGTATGTATTATGTGGGTAGAGTTTTTTTTAAGGTAGTTGGCAGCAATGAGGATCTGTTTGAGAATGAAGTACAGTTATGAAACTGTATAGATGTTCTAAATCTTGCTTCGAGCTTTGCAAATGATAATGTGAGGACTCATGTTATCTCTCATGATCAGCAAGGGAGAGGGATGTTTTAGGCTATTTCAAGCTGGTCTGCAGAAGCCTACTTCTTTCCACTAACTGAAACATAGCTGGAGAAATAAACCATCTGTGTCTTGTGAAAATTCACTTACTGCACAGGTGGGGCTGCAGGGAAAGCTGCATTGCACAACCAGAAGTGGTGCCGACAGCCCTGTCAGTCTCCTGCTTGTGAGGCAGAACTTTTTTGGGCTCTCTCCTTAACTGTGATTAAAGAAACATGGTGAAGTGCTTAACATAGATGGTGTGACTATTTCCAGCGTCAGGGAAGAAGTTTGGGATGTAGAATATAGTAATGGTGCATGAGAGGGTGTGTGCAGTGCTGCTCAGGGGACATATTTGTTGCTTGTAGGAGAGCAAGAGGCATCCTATGCCTTTAAACTACCTGAAAGCAGGTAACAAAGTGCCTAGAGTGGATCTAGAGTACAGGGAAAGGTTTCCCTCATCATAAAGAGTAAGCGATATCAGACTTTGCAAGAAGAATGACATTTAAAAAGTAGCAAGATTTGTGCAGTAGGACCACAAGCTGTGGGCAAAAGAAGTCGTCTTGTGCTCCTAGACAAGAGAGATCTTTATCTCATAGGTGACAACTGGTTGAAGCATCCAGATCTTCCTGGGTCAGATGCCATAATACTGAAGAGGAGAAAGATTCATTTCTATTTTGAAGCAGCTGAAGTGAGAAGGTTCAGGTAGGAGACATGAGTAGCTCAGGTAGGAGACATGAGTAGCTACAGTGTACACACTGCCCTGATGGGCAACAGACTCACCTGTGGCCACCAGCTCCATGTTTGAGGTCTGATGGTGAACTGGTGTCACACCAAGGGTTGGGCTGCCATACGTGAGTGCTGTTTGGCCAGTGCTGCTGGTGATGCCTCAGAGGTGTGTGCAGGGGCCTGCTGAGTATTTACATCCAGGCACTCTTAATTTCCTCGTTTCCCTTGCCCCATTGCCATGGTGAGGAGAAAAGATGAAGGGGGCTATCTTTGCATCTATAGCATCCTGTTGTTGCCAGCATTTTTCTGCTCAAAACCATTTAAAACCAATAAAAACAGGAACAAGATTCATAGGTTTATATGTAGTTTAATGCATTTAGCTGATGCTAGATTGCACAATGCTCCAAAGTGGGAAGGCACAAATTGTGAAAATGATTTTATCTTAAATGTTTCCAGGGTACAATGACCGGAAGATAAATATTCGGCAGCTGTAGTGGGACACACCACAGCACTGGAGCACTGTGTCTGGTGGTTAAGTGTGAAAGACCCAGGCTACAATGGTGCTGGTCACCATTAGGAGCAGCTTTCTGGAAGCTGTGTTCATACCTGGCTGAATATAGGGAAGTTGGTGTTTGTGCCTGTTTCTGGTAATAACTAAAATGCTGTCGTTATATAAAAAATAATACTGTAATATAGAAAATTAGTATTTTTCAATCAGCTCTATCTTTTATCTTGCTATATAACCCGGTCAGGCATACACCCCTTTGACTTGCCTACTAAAGGCATGTTTGCTTTACAGAAGTACTCCTTTGTCAACTTGTAATTAGGAAACTAGTATTCTAAGTAGTTCAACGAAAAAAAAATAAGGCCATAATTTTATTTAGAAAATTCTTGTGTAAAAAAAAAAAATCTTTTTGGCTGATAACTTTATTCAGGTTGTTTCTTGTTGCGATTGTCCTTCCAGATACGATAATTGAGTGCAGAAGCCATGGTTAGCCAAGCTAAATAAGGAACCATCAAATAAGCTGCTGCTTTGTTGATGTTATACCAGGAAGCAGTTGTAGCTGTTGCAGTACCAGCTGTGAGCAGAAGAGTCACCAACCCCTGAAAGACAGGAAGGTGGTTAGTGGTGTTTTCACTTGTTCGATTTTCTTGACTGGATAGTCTTTGTGTGGCTCTTTCCACTTAGCTCTGTTGTATCCCTCTGTGAGTTAATTCCTTTTCAGAAAACCAGCCAGCAAGGAAAAAAAAAATTCTCCCAAGTCATGAGTCAGTTTGACTCCTAAAACAATGCAACAGTCACAAGAAAGTGCCTTGCAGCTGGGAGCAGCAGAGGGAAAATAAAATCCCTCTCACCCACACCCTCTTTTTTTGGCAGTGCAAAACACTGACTACAAACGCAGTGTGACTTTAAGCAAGTCACTTAACTAAGTCAGTTTATCCAGTCTTTTCATGTCATAGATGCTGCCTGAAGAAATGCAGAGTGAAAGAATCAATGAGAGGTTGCAAAGGCAGATTTCTGTTATTATTTTTTGACGCGTTGTTTCTCTTCAGACTGCATAAAATTAATCTTGTATAAAATGGGTGGTGATTACTCAAGTAATCTTATGATATGTTTCTTACGACTGCTGTTTGCCAGAGATACCTAGGAATTTTAATAAGGCATAAATGTTTACATTTTCTAGTCACTTAAAGCTCTTATCACAGGGTGGCAGAAAGACCTTGAAATCTAAACATTTAAGGATGTTGTAGATACGTAAATTCTCTCAGGTGGCTGCTGGCATGCATTAAAGAGGATTTTAGAAAACTGCATGCCATATTCTGCACTAAGGCGCATTTTCAGGGAGAAACAGTGATGACACAAAACTTCCATCTTAGAACTTTGCAAATGACAACAGAAGCCTTTGATTATGAAATTCACTTTTCCACTTACCCATCCTGTTTTGTGAGCTCCAAAAAATACCGGAGTCCATGCCCAGTTTAATGCCAGCTGCCCTGCATACAGACCCAGAGGAACCACTGACTTTTCACTCAAGCCTCCCAGTTCCTTCCACACCAGGTAGGAGCCATATCTGGAGAAAGCAAACGTAAGGTATAATTCAGCATACTGGTTTAGAAAGCAACCACACATTCCTGACCAAATGAAATTACTTCAGTACTAGGGTCTAGTTTTCATCTGGAAAAGCCACACCTGATGTGAACAGCAATAGGGAGGGTCAAGAATTCCCTGTCCTGCCAGAGTTCTCACCTCTAGGTGCAGAAGAACAGATGACCTACTGCATTTCAGTCTTAAAAGAGAATGCCATGTTGAAGTGGAAGCAAGGCTAAAAGTAGATCTCTAAATAGTGAAGATATTTAATTTTGATACTGGGAGATGGTGCTTTAAAATAAATTTAAAAAAAAAAAACAACCTTTTAAAATGGATGAAACACAGGAAAAGTAGGAATTGAGGTGGGAATGGGCAAATAATGGCATCCCAAAGCACTGATGAGTATGGGTATGGATTGGGAGCAACCCTATAGTCACATTTCAGAAGGGAGAAGTGGATGGGATAAAGACAGGGAGAACACAAATTTTTAGGATTTCTTTGGGAAGAATTAACCACAAGGAGTATCCAGCATCCTTCCTGTCTGCAAGATCCTTGCTACTGAAAGATCTTGCAGAATATTTTGAACAGATCATCTTATTGCCACAGAAGAGCAGTTCAGTGTAGGGATCCCAGAATGTAAGCTGCTAAAGACAGGAATTTTCAGGGTTTGGGAGACTTGCTAATGTAAAGTTTATTTTTGCACTGAAGGAGCCTGATTAGAACAGGAGCACTCATCATCTAAGACTATTTCTTTCGCTCGTTTGACATTAGACATGAGTTAGATTTCAATGCAGGTGACTGCACAGCCATTCCACGTGACTACAGTCGAATCCTCTGGATAAAATGCCACCATCTGGAATTACGCCCTTGTTTCAGAATTAGTAACTGAATACTGATTCCATCCTGGTAGGAATGTCAACTGGACTGTGGACTGTGCTGGATGATGTGAGGCTCATAGGCGTTTCTGCCACCATTGGAGCAAAGATGGAGACCAACTTGTAAGCCTCAGTTTTTTAAGAGCAGACAAACAAACATCCATAGGAGTTATTGCAAGGAGCTTGTCTTCATTTGTAGGTCATACAAGAAGGATTTTCTTTTTCTGCATCATTGCTGTATTTTGCAACAGGTAGCTTGGTATTTAAGATATCCCGCAGGATATGTATAATGTTAACTTGGAAAAGATTGGGTCTCTCTGAAACTTTATATAGTTAAGTCTGTGCTGTATGCAAACTAGAAATCGCTTCAAATGTCATGAAGAAGAGAAATGGGAGGGGTGAGCCATAAAAGGCATATTTCAGCCTAACAGCTATTACTACTGGATTAGCAACAATGTGCATTTGAGAGCTAGGAAAAAACATGCTGAATCTTGGTATGTAGCCGGCTCTTAATGACCAAGTGCAGAAGAGACACAAAGCATCGCTTTGTGCTTGGGGGCTGTGCTGACCTCTGTTGAGGCTCTAGGAGCAGAGCGCTGCTTCTCCTCTCTGGTGGCACAGCTCACCAGAGTTTACTTTTTTTCACATCTTTTGCATATAATGCTGGGTGGACAACTTCTAGGGCAGTCTGTGAAGAGTATCAAAACTGCCCAACCAATCTCCTGAGACAGTCTGCCTCTATGAATATTTTTGCTAAATCGTATTAAAAGTAACAGCTGCCTAAATACAGTATTATTAAACTTTTAAAGTTCCTGTGGGAACTTTATTTGGCCTTATGATTCCTTGTTCATTTGACAGCACTTGCTGTGCTGTCAGTATTTTAAACTAGTTAAAAAATGAGGCAATAAATAGCTTGACATTTACAGTTTAGCAGCCTGGCAGTTTTATTCAAAAGGACATGTATATTTTGCTTTTGGTTTCTACTAATTGAGATCTGTTAGAACAGTTCTATCCCAATGGCCCTAAAGTTTTTCTTTTTATCTTCCTAAATCTACTGAAGGGCATACATAGAAAAAAATCCCAATGCTGCTTTGCTCCATTGCTGGTAGCTTGGCAGGTCTTGCCTTCAGAACGAGTGAGGAAAGCAAACTGATGGCAGCTCTTCAAACTCCCACTTTTAATGTGGATACTTGTGCATACCAAATGTCCTATCAAAACCACACACAACTCCCAGAACATGTTTTTACCTGTTAACCAAGCAGCTTGACACAGTTTCTTACAAACCTACAGTCACAGGAATGCAATAATATTACTCTGGTCCTACGTTATACAACAAGCAACTCTGACATCAGTAAGTGCCTTAATACAATGTGAAGAACATACCCCATAGATGTATAGAGAGTTCCCCAAACAGGAGCAAATACCCAGTTAGGTGGACACCAGGATGGCTTCTGTAGAGAATCATACCACAATGGGATTTCCTTTCTGGTTATCTTGCTTCCTAAAAATCCTCCTGCATGGGGCAGGAGTGTGAAACCCACTGCTGGGGCCCAGGCTGGTACTGCTTCCATTGGATGGTGAATCTGAAACAAACCCAAGCAGGGTGATTGGCAGAGCAATTTTAAAATGGAGCTACAGAAAAAAAATTCTCCGTTTTTAGCAGATTTTAAATATATACACATATGTACGATCTAATCCACAGCCTAGTATTGTCACCGAGAAAGACTGCAGCTGAGATTAGTGGATCTTGCACCAAGTTCACTGGACAATACCCACCCCCCCATAAAGGAACCCATCATTTCCATGGCAGAGGGCAAGTGAGGCCTTTACTTCCCTCTCAATTTTGTGCACTAAGTTTACTGTATTTTACTGTATAGGTTATATTGTGGTTTTAGGCTTAAAAGGGTGCTGAGGATGCTCAACGGTTAGCAAGAGTGATGTGAATGAGTAGCAAACACTTGAGAAGCAGCCTCGGAAAATAAACACCAAGGAGAGCAATGAGAAGGTAAACAACTAGTGTTTTGCTAAAGAAGGAAAGAGAGATCTCAGTGGGTAAGTGAGGAGGACACCTGTGGCTTCTTCATGCAGCACTCAGTCAGTTGCAGCAATCTTACCTGCCAAGCCCATAATGTATACTGGATTAAATTTGCCTTAAGTAGGACTCAGTAATGCCTTGCTCTGGTAGGTTGTGCTGCTTTAGTTAAGAGCAGAAGCTAAAACAGGAAAAAAAGCAAGCAAGTAAGGAGGAAAAAGCTTCATTGCATGTTTTCTGGCCAAAAGCCAAGTGCTACAGAAGAGCTGTGTTTAGCTTGCTAAAATGTAAATAGATCAGAGGTATGATTAAAAAAGGGCAGAACAGAAACATGTTATTTTTTCAAACTTACAGTAGGCAAATACACACGATTCCTGTTCATTTGTTATGCACGTAGGGGGATACAGGGGGAAGGAATCATAAGAGAGATGGCTGTGGTGGGGAAAGAGCAACTGTGGAAGCCTCAGGAGAGAAAAATCTAAGTTTTAGAGCAACAAGCATTTCGGACACTTGTCAAAACGAAGTGCCTTAATGACTTGGCTATTGTCTTGGCCTTGTTTAAAAGATTTTATCACTATGGTTATGACTGCTGGGATGAGGAGGCAGGGAGCAGGGCAGAGGAAATCCCACGTGTAACAGATGTGCCTAAACAGATAGGAAATGGTGCACAGATGATGTTGCACTGTTGTTGTTCTGGTGTAATGGATTTCTGTTTGGAGAACAGATATAAGCTTGGCCAACAAGGGAGCCCTCTTGGGTTTTGTCCATGTATCCAGAGATCTGCCTGTACAGTTACGCAGGTTTAATGAAGAGATTTCAGTGGCTGAGACCATAAGGCAGATTGCACAGGATCAAGATATGGAAGCAGAGCAGAATTTTGAAGGCAAAACAAGAGAGCATGGAGGGACTGAAGTTTGTAAGGAGTGAACAAGAAAGGGCATGTATGCTGCTGGGCTGTGGGCATGCCTTTAGGGGGAGAGTTGTGGGAGGGCAACGAATAGGAATGCACACAAAAAAGTCAGTGGACAAAGCACCATGACAGTCAAAGTGAAAACAGAGCAAAAGAACGAACAAGTGGGAAAAAAACTAAGCAGGGAAGAAATCAGAACTATGGTTGGGGAGAATACGTGGAAGAACAATGTGCTAGTCTGCTGGAATACTGCCAGCTGGGTCTTGGGTGGAGGATGGATGACAAGGAAGGGAGGAAAAAATCTGCATAGCTTATTGCTGTAGGCATCGCTGCTGTGCTTCCTGCCTAATGGATTCTACTTGCTGTTTACCAGGGAGTGTCTTAAATAGAGCAAAGGAATTAATGTCTTCTCCTGTGCCTAGATCGTTGTTGTTACTTGCGTGAGGCACAGGCTGTCAGCTGCAGTATGTGCTATTTGTCTTCTGTACTGACAGCATCAAAGGCTTTGCTTAGTGTTACTGAGATATGAAGGAATTACTATGTGCAGGAGCAACAACGTATAATGGGAAAAAGAGCTTCAAACACAGTGATTCTCGTAAGGTTGCCTTCAGATTAGTAATTCCCAAAGGTTAAGTTAGAAATTTAAAGTTACCAAGATTTCACTAATTCTTAACTTTGTCACTCTCGCTTTGCCTACAGAGAGAATGCTAGGCTTAGTTCTGTTCACCTGCTGTAAAGTGCTGGTCATCTATGCAGCTCCAGTGGGGCTGCCAGATGCTAATTACTATTTTTTTAAGTGATAAGCAAGGACCAAAGGGGGTTTATGCTTTATTTGGACGTAACAATATCAGGGCATTTCCTGCAGGTATTAAACAACTGAACTGTGTTAGGGGTTCTGTCAGTTTCTGCAAACTGGAAGTGCTAAATGCTATCAAACTGGAAAAATGCTACTCTGCTGCTGTCATTAGTGAATAAATGATGTAGCTACATGTCCGTCCCTCTGCATGTTGGAGGAAGAACGCTAAAATAATTCTTAAATTACAAGAGAAAGAAAATCAGGCTGACAAACAGAAATGGAGAAGACACAAAGGAAAGAAACAGAGAGAGTGAAGCCATGCATGAACAGGAAAGGGGAAGAAATAGAAGTGAAGAGATTGGACACACTGGCTCAAATAGAATGTTGGTGTCTCAGTCTTCTGACTACTATTATTAGTAATTATACACTTTGTTTTCCAGTAGTGTTTCTCAGGACTTCCCAAGAATGGCAAAATACTCTCTCTTGCATAGTACCAAGGAGAAAGCCATGCAGCAAGGTAAGATTTGTGCTGGTAGACTCAGCCTAGTAGACCAAAGCTGTCTATCAGTAGTGGGAGTTCCTGCATTTTAATTCCCAAGAAATTAAATACTAGTATCAATTTCTCATAACAAGGAGTAGCTAACTTGGGGAGTAGCACCAGGTGATTTTGGAAGAAGCCATGTCTATCTTCCTGTAGTTACTTGCTGTAGAACCTTACTGACAAACTGAAAGGCAAGGACACACTGGAGCGTCAGCGCATTCGGTCTGTGCGGTAGCATTTCTTTGGTTAGCTGAGCAGCACCAGACCTGTGGCCTTTATAGAATACCCAGTACATTTTTCTTGCCCTGGTTTTGGCCAGGATAGAGTCAGTTCTCTTCCTAGTAGCTGATGCAGTGCTGTGTTTTGGATTTAGTGTGAGAATAATGTTGATCACACCCTGATGTTCTAGCTGTTGCTAAGTAGCGCTTATCCTTGTTAAGGATTTTTTTCAGTTTCCCATGCTCTGGCAGTGAGCAGGTGCACAAGAAGGTGGGAGGGATCAGGGCCAGGAGAGCTGACCCGAACTAGCCAAAGGGTGATTCCATACCATAGGATGTCATGCCCCATATGTAAAGTGAGGGGAGCCAGCCAGGAGGTACAGATTGCAGTTGGTAAACAATTGCATTGGGCATCACTTATCTTTTCTTGGGTTTTATTTCTCCCTCTTTTTATCTTCCTTTTCATTACTACTATTATATTTTTTTTAATTATTGCTGTTATATTTTAGTTTAGTTATTGAACTGTTCTTACCTCAACCCATGAGTTTTACCTCAGTTCTCTTCCCCATCCCATCAGGAGTGGAGAGGCATGAGCGAGCAGCTGTGTGGTGCTTAGTTGCTGGCTGAGGTTAAACCATGGCACTAACACAGCCCCTCTGGCTGCATCTGTATTACACAACCTAAAATAGTTACTACTTTCCCAATCACATCCCAGCTCGACGTCAGGGTGAGATCCAGTTGCACAATATTCTTGCACCCTGATTTTCATACTGAAGAAACCTGCGTGTCTGTGGATGATAACTGCAGCATGCCAAGCAGGTATCTGCCTGTAAGTTGTAACCACAGTTGAAATCTTTCCTTCCCACACACACTTCACTTGCTTATTTCTGTTTTCACTTATTATCTCTGCCCTGCAACATTTTCTTCATCATCCTGCCCATTTTCCATTTAGCCCTAGTCTGACTTTAGGCAATTTCAGCAGTGCAGTTGAGGGCTGCAGCAAGCCAGTTTGTTTTACAAGCATATTAAAATATTTTTTCTAGGTATTCAAAACATCCAGCTTGCCCAGAGCTGGTCCCAGCTACATAAAGTAACAGAGGAAATAAAGGGGGGGGGAAGTAATACTTTGACTTACTGCCTAATGGGCTTCTATCTTTTTGCAGGTTGCTCCTCTAGGGTGGTGTTGCATGCAGGAAAAAAAAAAAAACAACAAACCAACAAACAGAAGCTTTCCATGTCCTCTCCTTTCTGGAAAAACCACTGCACACCCAAGAAAAGGGATAGGATGTGCTATGGGTGGGACTAGGTATATCATGACAGAGGAGCTGGTTTGCTCCAGCCTGATGAAAAATGAACTAGAACATTTATTTGCTTTGGGCAGGTCTCTGGAAGGCAGGTGGGTCCTTTTGTCTTCTCTGGGCACTCCCAGGGAGAGCTCAGTCAACGGGAAGGAGAAGGAAGGAAAGAACAACTGCTTCCATTGTGTTTTCTTACATCCCTGTGCTGCTAATCACTGACTAATCCCCTTCCTGTGCAACCTGGTGCTGGCTACTCAATCCCATGGGGTTTAAATTATAGCTACTGCATAAAAAACACAAAGGAAAATTCTATCAGCAGGGGTAAATCACCCATGTGGTCCCACATACTCTCACAGCATATTTTTTTTGAGGGCAGATAAGGTTCTATCCAGGTCTGAGAGGCAGCATGCAAATTTCCCCTGGTGAAAAGGCTTCTTCCCAAGACGGCTGTCTGAAGAATTTTAAGGGGTGCCTAGTTGATTTCTATTGATAAACTGTTCATGTGTGTTGCAGCTTTAACTCCTGGGAAACCACAAGGCTAACAACAAAGTTGCATCACAGTCTGTGATACAGAATATGGCTATCACAAAAAGCAGTATTATCTTTGCTATCTCATCTCAAGTAATAAACTTAGAACAATACATATTAAATAATATAAATACAATATAAATATCTGATAAGTAAGTGTATAGTATATGTTTATATTACGTACTTATAACTAAAAAATATGGCATTTATTTAATGATATAATGTGAAGTGTAACTCATCAGCTTTAGAGACAAGAAATCTCACTGCCCAGGTTACACTTCTTTTACAATGGCAGAGCACAAGTTGTGCAAGTAGATCTATGGCTTATTGAAGATTCCTGTACTAGGAACTGAAATGTATGCTAGAGCAAAATCTTCTCAGGTAATAATTTGCCAAACTGCTCCATCTCTTGTAATTTTCCCAGTGTTTTTTTAAAATCCTCTATATGCAATGTACGTTAAAGACCAAATATCCCTTTGACTACCTTCCTTCCAAACAGCTACCCAACCTCCTGCTGTAGTTTTTTTCTTCTTGTTTGCTGGCCCACCTGCAAAGTGCCATCCTTATCTGTTCTTTAAAAACTGGAGTTTCTTTTGGATAGTTGTGGTTTCTAGGCCTGACTCTGCTTGGCTTTCCAGGTATTCTTTGAACAGAGTAAAGCGTAACAAAAGTGCCACATCCAAGGGACGCTTTAATAGCAGCAGGGACATTCCAGGGGCATCACCACTGGTAAGTCTCGAGTGCTTTACAGGTAGCCTGAGCCCTTTGTCGAGAACCAAAGGTTAAAGGGCAGCGTGGAGGCGGCATCAGCAGCTGCAGCTTTGCTACCTGGGCTGCTGTGGTGGGTTGCAGGGCCGGCTTTGCCTCCCAAAGCGGCAAATATGAAGGTCACAGCATGACTCTTCCCAGGGCTTAGCGGGCATCTGGACAGGTGAACTCTAACGTGGTGGCTGAGCACAAATGGGGTGCCGCTTGCTGTCAGGGCTCGCTGGGAGGGTGGTGGTCAGGATGCCAAAAAGTTCCAGCACACAAGCTAAGGGCAGTGAGAGCAGCAGTCACACTCAGAGTTCTCACTGACATTCTACCTCAGTCGGCACAGCTGAGAACTTGCCACCCAGTGCCTCCTCTGGGCTTAGCACAAGAGGTATCACTGCTTATGTTACAGGTAGAGACAGCCACAGAGTGGGATGTTGTCATATATATCTCCTATATTACTGCCTGTATATTTCAGCTAACTTGAGAAGCTCACTGGCTTTTCCTGGTATTTTATCTGGAGGCTGACAAAAATAGAGGAAATCATCTTGTTAGGCAACATAGGCTAGAGATTAGAAGAGTGAGCAAAATCTGCTCACTGTGATACTTTTGAATGGGCTCAAATAAAAAAATCAACAGAATTTTTTGCTGTTCTGATCCATCTTCCTTCTGCTGAATTATACAATCTCTTTTACTGAACTGTGCTATGAAGGCCAACTCACTGCTCAATGCTGTTTCATAACCTTAAGTGGTGCAAAGTCGTTGCACAACCCCAACTTTGGCATGGCAGCTTCTGCTTCTTGTAAAAAAAAAAAGTAACTTTGCCATTGAATGTTCAAGTCAGTAAAGCACGTTTTGTGCTCATTTATAAGCTTTACTTGGAAATCCAGAAGGAAGGAAAAAAGCAGGACCTTTTTTTCTCCCTTGAAGAAATGTCCAATTAAAAGCAAACTGTACAGTGACAGTGAAAGACTTTCTTTGGCTAAACAGCAGCCTGAACTAACCTGCGCTTGAGTGTTCACTGGGTGAGAAGGCAGGAGCACAGGTTTGTTGGAACATCCAAATTCTTCCTTGTTTAGTTCCTTTTTACATACATACATACAAAAATGAATAAATAATCACTTTTCATGCCAGACAACCAGCATGGAAAAGCAGTCAGCGTTGGCCTGACTCAGTCCCCTCTACCCGGTACCGGCCCGAACGGCCCCCGGGCG
>NW_009733664.1:0-10060 GCF_000703405.1 Apaloderma vittatum
GGTAATTGCTGAGTGATCTCCCTGTCCCTGTTCTCTCCCCTGACCAGCTGAGGAAGGCGGCGATGGAGCAGCTTCGGTGGGTACCTGGTGTCCAGCCAGCGTCAACCCACCACACTGCTTGTCTTATCTAAAGACAGCTGCATAAATACAATGAGTTTGAGAAATAATATTTCTTGCTCTGAAGTTGAATTAAAAGTTCTGTTTTTAAAGCATTAAAAGAAGGGTTGAAATGTGACAATTCTGACCTGTGCATAAGCACAGCCCTTTCTAAACTGGCAAGTCAATCCTTCGCACGTCACGGTAGCAGTGGTGTTGGCAGGCAGTGAGACGAAAGGGTCGGCACCGTGGCTGTGGAAACCATTCTCCCTTATGTAAGCGAAGGCACCTGGTGATGAAATCTGTGGGATGTCCTTCAAAACGTAACAGCAGATGTACCTGGTGTACGAATGCAATCCAAGGAGTCTTCCAGAGCAGGCTGCTGCCTTCCGGGCAGAATTCCCAACAAGCACTTAATGGGATGACTGGAGTCTCACAAACCCATGTTTCCTCTCTAAATAATTTTACCAAGTTTGTCAACCTTTGACAAGGTCCCAACTTACCCTCTTCATTCCAGGCAGACTTCCCCAGCATCCGTATGTGTGTGGAGCCCGTCTCGTGGGCAGGGTGGGCTCTCCACGTCCTCCAAGCAGGGGCTGGCTCCTGACACCGGGCGCTGCTGCCGCGGCCGGCTCTGCGGAGGAGGGAACCTCACTTTCCTGGAAGTACTAATTCTGCTTTATTCATCTAATTAAAGGGTTTCACTTCCTCCTCTCTGCCTGACAGAGGGGTTCTTAGAGAGTAGGAAGATTGAAGCTAAAGAGATTTAAACTTTAAAAAAAAATATATATGGCGGAGGAAGTGTAAGGAAAATTCCCTGAAAAAAATCCAGAATCCAAATGAAAAAAAGGTGTTGCAAACAAACCCGTGGCCTTTGGTTATTAATAACTCAGCTTCATACATCTCTTTCAGCTATTTTAAAGTGTCCTGGCGTTCTGTTTTATGCCTTTCAGGTGAGAGTGGAAGGAAAAAAAATACTGCATTACTACAGCACATCCAAAAATAAATGAAAACATAATGTTATAGGCCTTAGGAGCAGCTTCCGCAGCACTGTTCACGTTTTGTCAGGCTTGGTTTAATGCCTGTGACTGAGAGATCTAAAGTCTGAAACCGGTTTACTCAAGAGCTGGTCTGGAACTAAAGCCCACCTGAACCAACCTGAGTCTTTCCATTGATTTCAGAGAGCCTGGACCAAGGCCACAATCAAGAGAAAAAAGGCAGCAGCTTTAAAAAGGCTGCTCAAAAATTTCTTACCCTTTCTTGCGATGACCACTGCTGAGACTTTAAGCCATGTCATGGTCTCTGCCTGGATGCTGAGAGTGTCACAGCAGTGACGGATTTGATAATGGTCATAATTTGGATTTTCCACTGCAAAATACACTGAGTCATTTTATATACAGTAACTCATCATAAAAAAAATCAGATGGAAACATCTCACAGTCACCAAAAGCAAGCTTTGCTCGCTTCCAAGTAACACACTTGATAATGTTTCACTGGGAAAAAAAAAAGAAAATCTAATAACTTTTTTTTACAACAATCTGAGAGAGCTTACAGCTAATGGTTCTCTCTGAGGACATTCAGACTCCAGGAATATATGGCTTAGTTTACAAAAAAATTATTATCAGTTCTGAATATTATAAAACTGATATAGTTTTCAGGAAAGGCTGTAAACAAATTACTGGGACTTTCTGTTCCAGGAAATATATTCAAAACAATCGAAGGACAAAAATTAAGTTGGCCAGCGAGAAAACTGTCTAGACAAAGCTTCCATTACATGATTTAACAATCCCCTGCAAATTCTGCTTAAAGATAAAATTGGATTCCTGTCTAGAATATTAATACTTTTATCGTACTTTATGGAAATATATGTATTTTATAGATACACGTACATATTCATGTACAAATAGATGACGAACATTCAAAATGGCCTGGAAAATGGTTCATTTTATCCGTATTTCTCTCTCTATCAAATAAGTAAATTCCCATTTCTCAGGCAGAGGCTTCTCATGAGGAGAAAGATTCCCTCATTTTCAGACGGGGGCTGTATTTCCATTTCAACCACTGCGAATGCATCTACGTGAGTAGTTAACACGGGTTACACAAATAACTTATGGTTAGAGAGGGAGGAACAGTGCTCCCAACTTTCTATTTCCAAACAATTCCACATAAATAGTTTACAAGTTGAAGTTTTCGCATAGCCAGAGCAAACTCAGGAATACAGAAACCAGCTTTATGGTATTTGACTCATCTCAGTGTAGCATCCTCGTGAAAATTAACATTTTTCCAGCATGACAGGAGAGAATTTTGAGATGCTTTTCAAAGTCTGACAAAAGCAAGATGCTGAGAACCAGATCAGCTCTTTTTTTTTCTTTTTAGGCTTAGCGATGTACCATTTAATGTTTGGTAGCCAACTGCATGATAATTGCAAAATAGCTCCATGCTCAACATGGAAAAGTGAACCTGCAAAACGTAGGCAGCGTCTGTCTTCACTCTTCCACGATCCTGGATCTTATACTATTGGAAGAAACAGGATCCTGGATCTTATACTGCTGGAAGAAACATGCAGCTAGTTTCAGAAAGGTACATTTATGTCTAGGTAAATTTCAAAATTATCATAGTGAATCTGGTCACAAACTATTTTATATTTATCAGCTAATGTTTGCTGTTGACAGCCAAAAGGAGACTATATCAGAATTGCTAAAAATTTGTGTGGTAATACAGATGAGAAAAAATCAAAGTTCAAACAGTGTGGGGCTTATTTGCACAGAGATTAAAAAAACTTTCATTTTAAAACTTTCTGACTGTGCCAAAATAGAAAAAAAAAATGGAAAAAAAGGCTGACATCTACAGAAGACCAAAACCAAGTCCTTGCTATATGTTTCCAGGTGAAAAAATAATACCTCATTTTGGAGAAGCTGTTTTGAGCTACTTCAATCAGTTGTGAGGTACGAGGGTCAACGGAAGTGTTTGGTTTTTTTCCACATGGAGCTGGACATGTCATGCCAACACAGCTGAAAAGTGCGGAGTTACCACCCTCCCAACTACTCTGACAGCAGCCGAATGGCAGGACTCCAGCCAAAGCCAGGGGAAGCAACAAAGCTGGTATTCGATGGCACTTCTTCTGGGAAAGGCTTTGAAGACGCTCTTTAGAAAACCAATCCCTCCACCTTTACGGTACGGCAGGGAAGCCCTGCCAGTCCATGCGGGCAGAAATGCATTTAGAAGCCTGATTTTGGAGGCATGCCAGCAGATAGGCAGAGGGAGAGATAATGGGGACCGCTCGTCCCCAGACCACGGCTATCGGCGCTGCGCAATTCCCCCCGCGCTCAGCAGTAGCTGCTCCTGCAGGGTTTGCCGACCGCTTCAGATCGAGCTGCTGTCGAAAGCGATGTCGGCTTCTCGAACCACATGCAGTCTCCTGGGCATCCTCCCGTCCCTTTCCAACACGTTCTTCTAAAGGCTCAGATGGGTATGTGATTGAGATAAAAAAGCTGATAGAGGTTTTATTTTGTTCTTTAAAAATTACCCCTTTTCACGTGCAGGCTGTTTCTGTGAATCCTGCTGGGTTCTTTGGTCCTGTAAAATAATTTTCACTGTTGCTTCGAATTCTTCATATTTCAGCAACTAGCTTCTCAAACCCTCTAACAGGTGCTAGCACATCATGTTCCTTCATTGTCATTTCTCGCTGTCATCTCACATCGTGCATCAAGAGATGAGAGGCAACATTGTCTGCAGACCGAGGAAATCATAAAATCCAGCCCTGCCCCAGCTACCGTGTCACTTTTGGCCTTAAGAAAATCAGCAGGTGACAGAAGTGGTCTGATATTCTGAGTTTCTGAGTTTTTGAAGGCCTGTGACAGTTTTAAAAGCTGGCCTTAGCTCAGCTGCTCCTCGGTTGCAAATGGAGATAAGCACACCTTTCTGTCTCAAAAGAGAGAGTTAATATTTGTTCACTGCTTTCAAAATGTTAAGTGCTACATAAGTGCTAGGCATTATTAACAGGAATAATGTATGTTTTCATCTCGAGCTTGTACTCTTCCATCTGATCATTATCTACCTTACAATAAATAACGATTTTACCAGAATATAGCCCCAGAAAATACCTTTCCCACTCTTCTTGGAAAATGTTCCTCGATTTTATTGTGAGACTTGAACATAAGGTGTGAGATTTAAAATCATATCTCTGATAGAGATTTTCAAGTTAAACTAACTGGTCTCTGGGAATGATTCTTTCCTATCTTGTGACATACAGCGTTTTGTTTTGCCAGTTATCTTTGATTTCGCCAAAAAGCATGTAAATTGTATTCACAATCTCAATATCAAATATATTAAAAATCTACCAATAAACATTAGACAGGAGAAATACCCATATAAATCCTTATACTGCTACTTATTTAAAGTTATTGCTAAGAGGAACAGGTTACCACTAACCAATAGTAAATTATATGCTAACTTGTATTTTGGAGTCGTCTGTCCTAGCCTTTCCCTTAACTGCTTTGGGCTTGACTGTAAAATTTGTAATGATACTCCTGAGCACTTACTCATGGGTGTGAGTCTGTTGTAACTACAGGTTAAAGTCCAGGTTGCATAAGGAACTGATGAAAAATTAAGTTCTGTGTGCTCTGGAGTTTACAACATAACACTCAATGTGAGTCTATCTAATATTTCAGTTGGAAACAAAAAAGTAAACCTAGATCTCGTGAAATTTCAGGCTGCGGTGAAGGTGGATAAACCTGAAACCACTGACCGTTATCTCCCGGGTACGTCGGCTGCCTCAGTCCTGCAGGAATGAACATCCTCCCTGAGTGGGGGATAAATCCACCGCTTCGCTGCTTCATGACCCTTCAGGAAAAGTTCTCACTAGAAAAGCAACCTTTCTGTCCAAAGTTAACTACTTATTTGCCCGTGTCCAAGATACACGCTGTCAATCAAATAAAGACACTACTTCAGGTGATGCCTGTGATTCTTTCGCCAGAACGAGATGTCCCATTCTTATAAATGGTATCTGTGCAGAGCGCGCAGGAAGAGGGACCGACCCATCACTGAATCTCATTGCACTTTTTCTCTGAAGAACATAAAATCAGAAAACAGATTTACCCCTTTTGTAGAAACAGAAGCCACTTCTAGGAGTGCTGTAAAACTCACGTGACTTTCAATTTTTTTTTTATTCCAGAGCACGAATTGAAATATGAGGGTACAAACTAAGCTATATCTATGATAATCAAACCCTTCCTAACCCCACACCGCTTCAGAAACCCTTGTGCATTTATAAAGAGCAACTAGGAGATGTTCACACATTTGCATTTAAACATCAAAACCACTGAAGTTGTCTTGTTCCTCATTTCACTTTCAGGATAACACACTAAGAAGAGTCTGAAGGAACATAATATACGAAACTCTCACTTTCATTCCAAACAACTCTGCACCAACTTTTAGGCGAAAATACGAACAATTAACTTTCATTACATACAACTCTACACCAACTTTTAGGCGAAAATACGAACAATTAATTTAAAAATGTTGTGTAATAAATTAGTATTTTTATCTCCTTTCTGAATTCAAAACTAACTAATCAGCCTTTACATCCCTAAGAGTCCCCCTAATCTGCAAATAGAAAAATTCAAGTGCAAGAAGGAAGCAAATGCTGATTAACAGTCACAAGGGACATACAACTCTACACCAACTTTTAGGCGAAAATACGAACAATTAATTTAAAAATGTTGTGTAATAAATTAGTATTTTTATCTCCTTTCTGAATTCAAAACTAACTAATCAGCCTTTACATCCCTAAGAGTCCCCCTAATCTGCAAATAGAAAAATTCAAGTGCAAGAAGGAAGCAAATGCTGATTAACAGTCACAAGGGAAGGGAAGGCATTCTCTTTAACCTATCTGAAAGACAGCACAACGAATGCAATATATGTCACAGCAGGTCTATAAATTATATTGTTGCCTTTGAATCCTTTTGCTGGCAACCGAAGTCCCGCATCTGGCACTCTGGTGATCACAAATGCCGTCCTCCTAGAAGAAAACCTTCAGGCACACCCCTGCATAATCAAAATGTGTCTATAAGAGGAAGATGAAAGATTGCTGAGCATAGCTCAAAAACATGTGGCAAACATGGGCAAAGCCTGGCACAGCAGGAAGCCTCCCTCCAGCTACTGTCAAACTTCAGATCAGGTTTATAAATGCCATACCTTGGCTGACGGAAGCCAATAGGAAATTCTGTTCTGGCTTCTTAATTGTCCCCCAGAATTGTCCACGTTTGTCTGCAAGAGATCCTCAAGATAGTCATGGATATACCAGTTATATGCAAGACCAAGACTGAAGTATTTTTTGTAACACAAACTTGTAAACTTGATTTTATTTCTATTCTGATTAAGAGCAATACATCTATGAAAAATAATTAAAAGGTGTATTTCCAACAGGTATAAAAATCTCCTGCTTTCTGTATACTCAAACCTGGACAATAGGTAACCATTCACCACAGAAATGATCTACAGCATACAGGTCGTTTGCCCCAAACAAAAATTGTACAGATCACACAAAAGTAAATTATGAGGATCTGGATCAGAAGAGACAACATTTCCAACAGATGTCTTGAATAGAAGTAGAAAAGCAAATCAGTTATTTATTATATGATTTTATAGGTCCTCCATTACCTTCCGGGAGGAATATTTCCAAGAGGAATTCACATTGTGTATAGAATAACTACTTACATGTTTTGACTGAAAATGTTGAATTTGCCCACAAGGCCTGACAATGAAAAAAAAAATATTACAGAAGATGTGATATTTAACTGAGATGGAACAAACATTCCGCCGGTGTAGTCATATGCAATAAGCATGAAATATAACGTGATTGAATCTGTACATTTATAGAGTATCTCTTATTTATTGCCAATATATTTCATGCAGGATAACAATTCTGATTCTAATCATCCTCTTCAAAAGATACTCCTAATCTCTGTGACAAGAATTTCAATTATCATTCATAGCCAAATACTGCATTTGGATTTATTGGAGTTAATATTATGAAAAGGAAGTTTGCTCCAAGAGAAGTTCTTCCAATGCAATGTGATGCATTAAAAAAAAAAAGGTGACAATCCAAAGAGTTGACATAATGATGTGATAAAGCTTTCAGATTTTATGGAATGAAGCATTTTTCAGCTTCCTCTTCATAAATGAAAAACATATATGCACAGTGTGAAGGAACCCAAGTATGTAAAATATGCCAGCTTGAACATTTTACAGTTCAATGAAAAATATTTTTCAGGAGGACACTTTATATTATGCTTGCCAGAGAAAAATAAAAATCTTTTATTTTCTCCATATTATAGCTCTATCGCATCACCGTTTTCTTCCTAGATGTAAAAAACCCCAGCATTAGGATATTTATGCACTGTGAATTAGGAGGAGTACTTTCTACTGGCTATCAAAATTTTAACGGTACTAGCTCTATTTGTAACATGTTTTCATTAAAATGAAAATGTGGAAAGTAATAAAAATAATACAGACCCTCACTGGTATCAGTGAGGCTTTACGTTGGTCATGGGATTACTCGTGTTGTTTCTGTTATAGACCACGATCAGACAACAGGACAAACCTCTTTTTCCACTGACGTCAAAATAAATTTTGCTATTGTAATACAGAACATGGATTTAATATGGAGAAGCTGTAAGTAATTCTTCAGCTTTCATTTTATTGAGTCTGGGACTTCCTGCCATAGGGGCGTATTAAATCTTAGGCATACAAAATTCCCATTTAGTGCAGCTATTCATGTAAACTGAGGCTAAGGAGTGCCAATCTGTATGAGAATTTAATAGTTAACACCCAAAGAAAGGCCAGCAGCACATTTCTCCTTTAGCCTCCCTCAAAAAAGAAACAGATAACCACAGTCTGAGTTTCAAATTTGAACCTCAACGCCCAGAAAGGCTGGAATATAGCAATAGCTCACTTTATTAGCTAATTACAGCTAACTGCAGCTTTAAATTAACATCGGAGTGCTGCTTTCTATCCCCTATTCACATCCCGTATTTGCAAAGCCACCACGGCACTCCCAGAAGTGATTCCTGGTTATCAGTAATCTATACGAAAAGTCAGTCGGGTGCCCTGATTTACAGATTATTACAGTAATAGATTTAAAAATCTCTATGAACCATCTAATGCCTGAGCAACTTTGGCAGTTTTGCTGCTCGTATTTAGTAGCACCACCAGAATCATGCATTGGTTGTATAAAACTGCCAAATACTCATCATTAGAAACAAATACTATTGCTGCACTGCTTTTCCACTTCATGTCTCTTTTCCCTTGCGTGGAAAATCAAAGACAACTATAGGAACAGAGCAGGTACGTCCATTATTTCAGGTAATTCACTTTGATTTATCTTATAAAAATAAACCTGTTAAATCAAAGAGCTCACTTGCAAGTTGTCTTTGGTAAGACTGTAAGCGTTCACCCATTAATAGAGGATAAAGATGATGAGCCACACAGCTGACTGTGAAAACCTTGTGATCTTCTCACTCCCAAGCATAATGCGTACACGTGCAGTAGTTCTCTCTGTCACGATGGCCTTTGAATTCTGCAGGACAGGAGCAAGGAAATTTAGATTAGTCTGAACGTGTAGGTGGTGATCTGGGAAAAAAAGAGGAGTAGACTCCTTCAGGTATCTGAGATGAGTACTTGGTCTCAAAATGTGATGATAACAGATGCTGTTGCAGAAACCGGTCCCATTATTCTTACGGATACAAGAAATTAAGAGAAGAGAAAGCGATTCAACTCTCATCTTGAAAGAGGATCTATTTTCATTCTTAAATTTGTGATACAAGGCTGCTTCTTTGGTGGAGGACTAATCATAGCAAATGATAGCCAGTCAAGCATTTAATCTCTTTTCTTCTCTTGTTATCATTCTGATTTCTGCTGACTTTTACACAGTTTATTTTCTTACTGCTAAAGACTAATTTTTAAATTCCCTTTTGAAATCATGGTCCTGGATCCCTCCAAGAGTACGAGGGTCAAGACGAGGAAGCCCATTTCCCTCACTCCTCCTTTTGTTATCACATATTCCGCGCTCTAATTAGCCAGGAGATGTTAAGCTTGGACTAGGTTTTTGAGTTTAGAAACCAGTAGGCTTCATATTTTTTATAGAATCATAGCATCATTATGGTTGGAAAAGACCTTCAAGATCAAGTGTATGGTCAAGGAAGGATTTACTCCAAGTGATGCACTCAGCAACACAGCCACAGAATCATGGAAACACCGAATGTGTTGGGCTGGAAGGGATCTTTAAGGGTCATCTAGTCCAACCCCCGTGGTGAGCAGGGACATCTGTAACCAGGTCAGGTTGCTCTGAGCCCCATCAAGCCTGATCTTCAATGTCTCCAGGAATGGAGGCTCCATCATGTCTCTGGTCAACCTGTGCCAGTTTCACCACCCTCACAGCAAAGAATTTCTTCTTAATATCTAATCTAAACTACTCTCAGTTTGAAACCATTACCCCTTGTCCTGTCCCTACATTCCCTGATACCGTCCTGCCCCAGCTTTCCTGCAGCCCCTTCAGGCACTGGGAGGTCTCTCTGAGGTCTGCCCAGAGTCTTCTCTTCTCCAGGCTGAACAACCCCAACTCTCTCAGCCTGTCCCTGCACCAGAGGGGCTCCAGCCCCCTGAAGCATTTCTGTGGCCTCCTCTGGACCTGCTCCAACAAATTTTTTTTGTGCTGGAGCGCACAGGCCCAGGTATGGTCTCACCAGAGCAGAGGGACAGAATACCCCAACAGGGCCTGCTGCGCTTCAACACCAGCAAAGCAGCCACCATTAAAACTTTGTGGGGATGTATCTTGAGGGCCGGGTGGCTAAAATACCCCATAAACCAAAGCTGAGAAACAACTAAGAAATGGGCGATTTCTCAGACCGGGATTCTTCCGGAGCCGCCTGGCAACGCGGCACTGAGGAGCCTCACGCCGGTTTCG